>NC_058501.1:23837467-24137467 GCF_020382885.2 Scatophagus argus
CTGAAGAGGGAGAGAACGGCTGATGAGCTGACAGCTGTCGAAGGGAAATAAGCCGCCGCTTATCCCAGCTCATGTTTGCCCTCTGTGTTGCAGGGTTTGGACCAGAGAGCTCGGGTCATTTTGTCTTTAATGGACTGGACTTGTTAAGCCATCTGGGAAACACTGGCAGTTGGGCCTCTTTGGACAAAACGCACTGCTGAGATGCTTCATTGATTATCTGACGTGCATTTGGATTCAGCAACAGTGCTGTGTCTCCAGATTGACAAGATGTAAAAACTGCTTTAACATAGAAATAAGATTAAATAATAAGAGAATCTTGGTCTCTAATGTTGGGCATTTGAATTAATACATAAACAGAGTCCACCCCCCCTCTTAGCTGGAGACAACAGTCCCATAAAAAGTCACTCTTAAAATTCAGTTTTATCCTCAATCAACCGCACACTGTGCACCCGTCGACTCTTGGGACGTCCATTTTCCCTCCAACACCTGCTGCACACAGCCAAGCAGCGGAGCATAATCCTAATGCAGAATCCGCCTCTAATATTCCCTGACCTCCCCGGTGCTTCAGTGGTGGTGAGAGTAATCCACTTGCTTTTGATAGCTACAGAATAGAGTATACCTTTCACCTCACACCTCTGTGCACTTGGAAATCTCTCAGCCCCTTAGCTGTGAAAATCTTTCAGCCGCACTATCCTCCACTCAGACGTGTGTGTGGTACACACCGACCAGCACAACGAGTGAGCATACACCCATCCTCCTCTGCCATTTTAGACACAATTAGCCAGATTAACCTCTTCTCTCAGAAGACCGTTACAAAACAGCTTCCTGTGCTGGGTGCTGTAATAACACCATGAATATGGCCACCAAATGAGAAAACAGGTTTTTTGTATGACGACCCTGGTTGTAAAAGAGGCTGAAAGAGTAATAATGTCATATAATTCAACATTAGCATATGGAGCGTAGTGGTGCTGCTTATGGTGCTTAGAGGTACATCAGTACACATCACTGCCTCCGTGACACCATTCCTTTCATCTGAACAACAAATACTCTTTCATTATTATAACGTAAAGATGTCTTCACAGACGTCCATAGCTTTAAAGAAGCAGTGTTCAACAACACACATTAAGATATGAAATACTGTAAGAATTCTGACTAAAGATTATTTTCCATTAGCTTTAGGAAACAAGAGGGTGTCAAGTCGTCTAGCCCTCCTTGCTTTCCCAGAAACCTGCTTGATTATTCTTTTTCTTTTTTTCTGTTATTGTCAAAACAACCACATGGGAATTTTAATGTGACACGAGGAAAAACAACACATGATATGAACGGATCGTGGCGAGACAAACACTTCATTGTTGAGGGCCCATTGTCCCTCCCCACGCTCCTTTCAGAAGGTTCATCACACCACCAAACTCACTGCAGTCCCATGACACCAATCACGCAGCACATAACCGTCTGCACGGAGCTGTTTTTCTCTTCGTACTCACATCATTCCCACACTTGACTTTGCGCAGTCGCAGCTGACATTCGAATATGAGAGATGACGTGAAAAACACAGCTTCCAGAGGAATGTACCTCAGTACTGACCATCAGTATTCTTTGAAGCAAAAATAGATTTTGCCTGTTTGCAGCCCTTCGTTCCTTCGCCCAGCAGTCAATTCAACTCTGCACTCAACCCTCTCAGAGAGGAGAAACTTGCTAATTAGATTTCCAATGGTTAACCACGAAGACGTCGTCACGGCAAATTGGAATTGGGATCAAGGAGCACTGGGCAATAATTGAGAGAACAACCCCCAGAGGACACAGAGGTGGATTGTATGGGCCAGTTTTCAGACGGGGTGTACATGAGGCGCAAATTAGTTAATTCTAGTGTAGTTACAACCAAGGGCCAAGTAAGAATGCCTTTAAAATCACCTTTAAAAGATCTCCACAGTTTATCAAGATATTTACATTTGCCTGTGGCGGTTGTGGTGAGAATACATTCAAATGAGAAGGGGTCTTTGTTCTAAATGTGGCCCCCTTATCATAAACAATACAAACATAGCTTTTGGATGTTCTTTCAAAACGCTGCTTCACATTTCCTGTGGGTCCTGATGATGATTTCATAAAGTGTTTTTGTTCTCCAGTTACTTGTGTATGTCTAATTTAAAATGTTTAACAGAAATAAATGGTAACTGATACACCCAAAATGGGAATCAACAGGCACAAACATCATAAGTAGCTTTAAAACATTATTTGTCAGTTTACTTTCATTCTTAAATCAGATGTCAGAGTTTAGACCTTCAGTGGTACCTGGCAGATGCTGTGGATAAACACCTGACACAGTCGAGACATCTAAGCTGGGCTGTTGAATACAAACATGTCAGATAAAGGAGCTGGGGATTTCGGTATATTTCAAAGGTCCTGCAGTGGCAAAAACAGAGCATCCCCAGAGGATCTCCGTAGCAACATTTTAAAAAGTCCATTAGCATCCCTGGTCGAAGAGGAGTGATGGCTGGCTTCTTGTCTTTTACCAAGAATAGAAAATCAATGGTCCCCGTAGTCCTTTAGTTCTTGGATTAGTATGTCAACTGCCTGGTGTCAGTATAATGCAGTCTCGCAGTCTCTGCATTGTGCCATGGCAGGCAGAGGCCAAGATGGCATCCGGGATGAGATGTGTCTGTCAGGGGAGGTTGGGACCCTCCCTGCCATCAACGCCACTCAGCCTGTTCCCAAGGGAATGCTGCTTTAACCTCAGCGCCCACAGAGTTCAGACAAGTGACGGGTTGTCCTGTCGGAGAGGCCATCGATTGTCACCCCATGTCAGACTACTCTACACTGTCCTCATCGAGAATCCCCACAGATTAGAGGCTGGTTTATACTTGAGCTTCCATGGCAGATCTTTAGGGGATTGATGTCAAAGTAAAACTGAGCTGACAGCAAGAGCCAACAAAAGTTATGAAAACAGTTACAGCACTACACTGATGTACACTATTGGTTGTGAGTGTGGGGATGCAAACACTGGTGTCTCACTGACCGTCCAGTATTCAATAAGAATCCAATTTGTTGGCTAACACCCACTGCTGTGTGAACGAGCATCACTCTGGAAGGAGCAGAGACCTGCCTCCAGTCAGGCCTCCTCTCAGGACTTCTTTCTACAGACAGCGAGTTGGCCAGACATCACACACAGGGATCTATGCAGGACTCAGACAGTGAGATGGTTCTCTGATCGATCCGAAAAACCGCTGCAGGCATCATCCATCGTCTTCATGTCTATTTGCAATGGGCGAAAAAAAGCCCAGAGGGCTATCAGTGGAAGAAGGATCAGGCATGCGCCAGTGGAATCCTCTTCATTCATCTGCCTCCTGTTAATTATTTAGATTCATCTTCACAGAGGCTTATAACTCCCAAACCATTCTGGGCTTTGTGTCAGTCAGGATGCACCTTCAATCTTCTGTGGAGTCTTACCTCGGGGTCACCGAATCAAACAGATCAGTTTAAAATATGTTGGGTGGCAATTGTGCTAACGCATCTCTCTCATCTCCCTTCCTCCTTTTCATGCATAAAAGTGAAAGTTAACTACCCCCTTCTCTCAATCTCTCCATCATCAATAATTCAGAATGTTATTGAGAAACATTACCTGAAGCCTGTATTGACAGAAATCCAAGCACTGTCATTCCCTCAAGGGCGTCATAATTGGACACCCCCTGAGGCTAGCAAGAGGGAGAAGCAGACTGAATATTGTTGTTTTCTGTATTTTGTGGGTTTCTATTTTTGCCTTTCTATTTCAGGAACTCCAGCCTGACCCAAAAGTGGAAGTCGGCCACCTTATCGACTGGAGGACAATCCCTCAGGAATGTTTACAGGTAGGTAAGAGGGTGTGTGAGTGTCCTACCTTTAGTGAGAGGGACTGCAAGAGGAATCACTGAACAAAGGGCAGCTGTGCTATTTTATTAGTTGGAAAAGATACAACTGTGTCTTAAAATTAAAATCAACATCACATAATCTCATGCAGCGCTAAGCCCCATGGAAAATGAAAGGCAGCAGCCAAATTTTCTGTGAAATTAAAAACATCAGCGAGGATGATATGCAATAAATAATAAACTACGACACAGTTTAATCGGTGTTCTTCCCTGTAAACTGATTTATCTGTACGCACGTCTTGGAAATTCAACACCTCTGTTCTGATGCTGTACACTGTCATCCACTCTGATGCTAAAACAACGGAGAAAAGAGCAGATATAATCTCCTGTCCCAGAATGCTTTGCACACTATTGTGCTGCCTGAGCCTGTCATGACTAAAGCAGAACTGCAGACCATCACAAGGGCATGAAGAGAGCACGAGCTAGCCAGATGTAGCAGATATTCAAGTGACCAGGCAGCATGAAAATATGCTAATAAAATGCTATTTCAAGGAGAAAGATGGCAGAGAGAAAAGGTGAATCTTTGTTGGTGCCAGGAGATGAGCAAAGCTGATGCTGATTTGGGCTCTGAGTCAAAGCAAAGCAGACCATGATGATGTCTGCTCACCTGCTGATCACTTCAGGTGGAGAAACAAACTGATCGGATGCTAAGCACAGGGCCGAGAGGTTTGTCTGCAGTCTTCTGATTAGATTTAGTTTGTGAGTGTGCCTACACATCCATGTGCATATATAGATAAATGTACAGTAACTAATTAATACTTCATACTGTGTATAGGACTTTCTAGAGGGTTGGCTTGGCAACGGTGTAGTAGGCAGAACTCACTGAAAATAAATCCTGCAAAACAAAAAAGAGCCTCAAGCGTCAGCAGAAATGCGGCAGGCCGGCCAAAATGACACCAAGAATTAGACTTTCTGTTGGTCAAATGGCAACACAGAATACTGACCTTACAGCTAACCTTGAGTGAGTTGGAAATGCACCATCTGGCACACACTATGCTGGCCAATCTGAATTAGAATGATGTAGAAAAGTGCAAAGATCTCCATAAGGATCAGAGCCATAGCTCTCTTACAAGAGCTGTAAGAAAATGGAAGGAACCTGGGCAAGCAACTCTTCAAAGGTTTCCTTTACATTCACCTGATTTAAAAAGACAAGATGCCGGTTTTTCTTTGCCGCCGCTGAGGATGCTCTAGCTGAAGACCACCACTTTAAAGCCTTCACGGTGGGTTTGTGTCCGTTCACGCAGTAGCAGACAAAAAGAGAGTGAGACTTCTCAATTAACACAGCGGCTCTTTGATCTCTATCTCCCCTGTGGTACCAATTAGATCGCTGCAACGTCTGCATTTCAAACTCTTTGCACTTCCTATTTTGAAAGACATCCTGCATGAATTATCAATCTACCGGAACTTTTATTCCCTTTTGATGAAAACTGAATTATGAGTGGCGTATCTTCCAAAGTTTGGCTCATTCAAATGAGGGAACTCCACGAGCTCTAAAGAGATAAGATGTTAGATATACCTGGGTTCCCACGCTGATCACTGCTGCCATCACTCACTGTGAAATCTTTTATGTCACCACGATGCAATGAGGAGGCCTCCTGCCTTTTTTCTCTTGACAAAAGAAGAGGTTGTAGTTTCAAGTGTGCCCAAATAGAGCTTTCTACCCAAAAACATAAAAACACAGGAAGACAGAGTAGTTGAGAATTGATCAAAGGAAGATAAATAGCTGTGAAGATTCTTCCCCTGCTTTTATCCCTTGTTAGCAGAGGCAATCACACAGCCGTCACCCAGACGATCCATCCCTGTCACATTACCCCAACAAGATTATAAGGAAGAGAGAGAGAGGAGAATCTACACAGACAAGAGAGAGGGGAGGAAAGCTACCAAGGGAATGTGTGGCAAAAGTACATTTGGTGCATTTCAGTTGAACAAGAACAAAAGCAGTGAGCCCTGCTTTTATAAATGAATGATTTCTGCAATCTGAGTGGTCGATGCTGATGAAGGGAAATATAAATCACGGGTAAGAGTGAGGCTTCTCGGCGAGAGTGCCTCACAAAGATAATGGCATCATCATGCCTGTGTGGTTCGCTGTTCCTGGGAAGATTAAACGCTTTATCATTGTCTTTGGGACAAACAGTTGCTGTACGTAGAGCATGCATCCAATTATTAGACGTCTTTTATGCTCAGGTCCGACATCCACACGTCAGCTTCATCACACACCAGAAGCCTTAAGAGGAGAGATGAAAAGAGACAGCAGTCTTATCAGGACAGTGCTACCTTTCAGGGCAGTAGCCGACGGTGGCAGCTGACCTCACTTTTATTACCGCTGTCTCACACTGATGATATCATCTAAACACATAGTGAAAGACCCAGAAGCTTTCAAGCTCAGTTTATCTCATTTTATGGCTCTAACAGCTCCGTCTCTACCAAGAAAAGTCAATGGCCATGGGCAATCATACACCAAGAAGCAGTGCGGCTCCTCGCACCTCATCAAAGGCTACACTGTGTCATCGAACATGGGGTGGGGTGGGGTGGGGGTATGGAACAGAGAAATGGGACATGAGGACTGACAGTAGGATAGACAGTAAATCTAAATGAGGGATTGGGGGAGAACGATGGTGTCTCACAGCTCACTGGTCTGGAATCAGCCAGACAATCAATTCCACCACTCAGATTCAGGCTGGCAGTTCCTGCTTCAACCGTGCTGAGCCTCACAGGCAGCACCAAATTATCAACAGCGCAGAATTACTTTAATTATGAACCAAAGTAGTCAAATGAGACAAACACATGACATACAAAACGATAAAACTGACAGTTGAGTCGAGCGAGTGCTCGAAAGAAAATACAGAAAACGTGCCTTTTAACTGTCGTCGGAGTAACAATATCTGTGCTCATGATGAAAGAAAGTCCTCGATGGGTAGCTGACTGAAGTTTATTCATTTCAAATCTCTCCCTCTCTCCACATACGTATATAAATTTGTTATATAAATAGCTCTTTTATTCTTGTGATCAGAGGCATTGATCTTAAGCTTAATTCAAGCTTAATAAAGTTTTCTAATAAATAATAAAAACAGCAACTTCTGAACAACCCACATCAATTTCAGGCTTAAATCAACAATTTCTGATGTGTGCCGTCCATTCCAAGAACAGATTTGGATATGGATAATTTAGTTGGTTAAACACATCCAGATAATAGTGTACTCACTCATTCTGTGCTCCAATTCTCCAGCCTTGTCCTTTGATTGCCTTCAATTTTTCTTTGGGAACTTGGGCAATTCATCAATCTTAGATTCTGTTGCTATGGAAAACTCTACACACACACGCAAATATTGACCTGTTTTAGTAGACAACTCATTATGAAACAGTTACTAAAAGTAACAATTACTCAAGCAAGTCCATTTGACTTCATTTTGCACATACACAATGACCTGGATGACGGAGAACCTTTCCAGGCATCTTGCTCAGAAACACTTTTGTATCTGTTGCCTACGGCTGTCAGAGCTGAAGAAACCCATCTCCTGAAATGACAAATTAAAAGACAAGTCACGAGACCCTGTTGCCAAACTGACAGATTTAATCTGAGACTGCATCACTGGCATCAATCACTGCTGTCCATTGTTATTCCGACAATGTGGTGCTTTAACCAGCTCAGCAGCACTGATGTGTTTCCAAGTTAGACTGTTGGCCGCTTTGTTCTGAAGTGTCTGAGTTGTGTGTTAAAGCACAGACCTGATCTCAGTTTAGATAATGCAGGCCTTCCAGCACTTAAGGAGGATAAGCTCTTATCTCCATCTAAAGCCCAAACAGTCATTAGAGGTAGCACGGCCTGCTCAGAAGTCCATCTAATTGGGGCTCAAATCATCCTTCCAACATAAAGAGCGCTGCAATGGACACTAAGGATAATACAGGCATTGTATTTAGGACGTCATTTCTTCTACACTGGTATGACCGCCTGAAGTGAGCACAGGCATGAGCTTGTGATTTAAGATTCTAAGAAAGAGGCATGTCAATACACGAATCTTATCTGAAACCCTTACCATTTTCCTTTGAAAAACGTAGTATTATAATATGCTGCTTAGTATCAACGGCAAGACATCTAATCATTTGAAAATCCATGTTTTCTTCACAGACACATCTTTAAAGTTTCTTGAGTCAAGAGTCCTTGTGCAAAGCTCCGTGTCACCCCACAAATAAAAAACAACACTTCAGAGCGGCAGATCAAAGCAGTACATGTAGTATTCATCTGTCGACTCCATCACCATTCCTGAGCCCAACTGTTCCACTCATCTGCATTTTAGGTTTTTGGAGGCACGAGTGAAGCAGACACAAAGAGAATAAAACAAGTTGAGAATAGACCAATTCACGCTGGAAGGGCTGGGGGGAAGAAGATGGACAGGAAAAACAAGACAGAAAAGAAAAACAAAAGCTCTCTTTTGCCAGCAGATGTACCACTGACTCTAATTCTATTCTTCCACCCACTCCTCCTACTCTCTTTATCTTTCCTCTATGTTTGACCACGCAGCTCTAGTAAATATAATAACAATAATAATCATAATAATGATGATAGTAGCAAAGCAAAGGACAAACGGGACCATCGATAATGGGACTAGATGCTGGCGTGAGCGTGCTGTTGAGCCTGGGTGGTGGTGTCATTAAATGTGAGTGCGTGATAAATGCACTGTGCTTGTCGGATTTGAGATTCTCATTAGTCTGTGTTCAGGAGGAGACCTGGGGCCATTACTCTTGTGGCTGCCTTGACAAGAGGCTGAATGTGTTGCGAGAGCGGGAGAAAGTGTGTGCTTCTGTGGAGATGCTTGTATACATACGTATCACGTGCTCTGGCAGCCACAGTCAAAGGTATTTGGTTCATGTATGTCGTGTCTCTAATGGAGAAATGACAGCTTCATAATTGACACTGAATTTGGAGTATATGGGGGTAAAGGTTTTTGTAAGGGTTCAGTGTTAATGCTTTTTACACTTGCAAGCAAGTGGGTCATAAATGTACTTGGCAAAAGTCAATCTTACTTGCATCTATACAAATTGTTTTATGTATTATCAGTTATCAGAAAACAGCAAGGACTAAAGCTCATTGTCATGTTTAATGAGAAGGAAACCAGATGGGTACTTCCATCATCATCATCATCATCATCATCATCATCATGAGCCCTGTACCAGTTCTAGGCCTCATGAAGATCCCATCAGTTCAGAAATGGTTGATTCTGAAGAGTAAGGACCACAACAGGATGTAACTTGACCAAAGTGACAAGAGCAAACACAGACAAGTAATTTACAGAACAGATCTGCATGCAGTGGCATGGGAGGGCGTGATCAGATGATTGTAGATCAAAATCGATCTCAAAACGGTCTCCAGTCTGCTGCTGAGGCGAACTGATATGAAATGTCGACGTACTTCTGTATCCAAGCTTCACATGACCGCACAGACTGGCAGATCCACCGTCCAAGAGGAAACCAATAGAGTAATGTGACCAACAAAATGTCTACGCTGATTGGATGAATCACTCTAGGTGGTTCTTCCTTGGGTGGCAAACCGTAGATAATTCAAAATCAGTTAGAGCAAGTAACATGACTGATAAGGAGCTTGTACCAAAAAGAACTATCTTTAATGCAATATAATGTTTAATGGCGGAAACAGAGAAACTCACACCTGGCTGAAATCCTCAGGGCATTTCAAACGAGATCATGGTATTATTTTGGGACAGACTAACCGTCCCTGCTGTGGGAGTAACTTCAGTTGAACAAATCACAAGTTCTTATAAATTTGAAGACTTATCAGAATTCCCCAATTCAAGGCGCAGGTTACCTTAGATATTCACTAAATTACTGTTCTCATCTCATTTTTAGCTTACGACCAGCTACAAACCACTATGTCACAATAACCATAAATCTCACTTCCTTACTTACAGAACCGATACCCACCGCTCAACAATCCTTTCAGCTTCTCTACCGGATTCTTATGCAGTTAGACATTATTTTTGAACACTTCTTCACTGAACTGCGGCTGCCAGGAAGCTACTGACACAAAGCCGCTACAGGAAACAAACAAGGACACTGGCTGTGCAACACAAGGCCTGTGTGAAAATGTATTTTTAAGCTGCCTGGTTGTCTGACTGACACAATGGAGCAGGAAGCTTTACATGAGTGATAGCAAAAGGATGTAAGTACCCAGGAAACATATTCCTTTGCTCGCCAGCACCTCGAGATAATATGTCATGTCAAATTTTCCAAACGATTCCTTCCTACAACAAGAGGGACGAAGGAAGGGGTGGCTGCCAGCCCGCCTGCGTCAGCGGCTGCACCAGCCGTCTGGAGGTCTGGCCCAATCAATACTCAGAGACAAGCATCTGCCTGGCTCTCCTGTTACTGTACCTCTGTCCTCATAGCCTTCTTGTTCTGCAGTCATGCACGCCGGGGCTTATCGCTGAACAACACAGGAAATGTGATGCCACGTAGGGTGGCCACCGACACTTTAATTTGTCAATGACGATAGGGTTTGTCAAACTATTCCCGGAGTTCATCAGCCACCTGGCCTTATTTGCTCACTCCGCAGATGACTTTTCAGCCCTCTTGAGGAATCCGCCGCTAGAATGACCTTGATGCTCAAGTGCTACACATTTTTCATTATGTGCACGCTTCTGTGGTGCGAGCACCACGTTGTTCTTCAAGACTATGTGCCGGGTACTGATGAGCCTGTATCAGAGCTACAAAAAAATTATCCTCTTTGAATAATTGACACCACCACTTGCCTCAAAAAGAACAGCAATGGGATTGTTCAGAGAGCTGTAAAATCTGGCGAGATAAAAATCACACAAAAGCAAAACTGAGAAGGCGATACAAGCTTTCAGGCAAGTCTACACAGATTGGAGAGACAGAATAATAAATAATAGAGACGGGTAGTGAGAAAGACTGTTTGGTGTTTGTTTTGGGATGTCTCTAGGGTCTCCTATGGCCAGGGTTTCGGAGACATTTGCACATTTAAGCTAATTTAAGAAAATAAAATCTGTAGTGTATCCAGAGGGACAATGACGAGGTTTGCACATTACCACCAAAGGAATAATTTTGCATTTTTTCGTGAGGTTTAAGCACTTACAAGTACATGTTTACACTATATTTTCCACAGTGCCTTGGTTTGTTAAGTTTGTTCTCTGTCAGCAGCAGAGTTTTAAATGCTGGTCAGGACTGAAAAACCTTTTGAGGCAAGACTTGTAGTATCTGGAGAAAAATCAATGTGTATCTGGAGCTGCACTCTGATCTTAAAAGTTATTGCCCAACAGTATGTCTGAACCAAAACATAGTCAATTCAAAAGAAAAATAAGGCTGAGAATATCATCCAAAAGGCTGGTTTAACCCATTTCTTTAGGCTGTGCCCTGAAATGTTCCTAAAGGTCTCATGAGAAAGGAAGAGAGGAACAAAAAGCACAATGACTGGACGGTGAAATGTGCGTGATGAGGAACATTTGCAACTTATCGTTTTAATGTTTGCTTATTCAAGTGTTTGACAAGGTATCATAGCACACACCCAGGATTCATAAACACTTACCCTCTCCATGGTACACTGTTCAACTGTGTGAATGTTTTTGGTGCCTTGAATTTTGTTCAGCTTTGTGGTCTGTGGCCTGGCTGCCATCCAAAATCAAAACAAATGTGTTTTTTTAAAAAATTGCAGAACAAATCCATATTCCCTCTCAGCAAAAATAAAGGAAAAAAACAACACTCTATAACTCAATATAAAACATTTAAAGCTCAATGAAAGACAGTCAGAATCTTGAATCAGTACCACTGACATGACTCTATACTGCCCCGCTGATGTCTCACCTCTTCAGAAATTACTCTATTAGGTGTGAAGTGTGCGCTCCAAAACAAAAAACTCAATATAAACCTGTGGTGCCCTGACCTCAACCCCATCCAACACCTTTGGGATGAACTGGAACGGAGATTGTGAGCCAGGCCTTTTGGTCCAACATCAGTGTGTGACCTCACAAATGCTCTACTGCATGAATGGGCACAAATTCCCACAGAAACACTCCAACATGTTGTGGAAAGCCTTCACAGAAGAGTGGAAGCTGTTAGAGCTGCAAAGCTGTCTGTGTGTTTAGGCTGAGACGTCATTAAAGTCCCTGTTGGTGAAATGGTAAGGTGTCCCAACACTTTTGTCTACACAGTGTATGTTTTAATACAGCCTTAAAAAATTGTGAACCTTTTCACAACTGTGTTTCACCATATCACAGTAAAAACTGCTGGCATTCACAAATGAAGCATCTCTGGAAGAGAACTGAGGCAGATTCACTTTAATCTCTGTGGTTTCATTTCCTTGCTTCTGTCTCTGTGATTTGAAACTGCAGATGTCTTCTCTCTGTGCTTAAGCCCTTTGGCCATATGCTCTCGCCGCCTGGACTGTGACACTGAGGGGTTTTAATCAGTCTTCTCAATGACGGAGCACATTCTGTCATTAAAAACACAAAGCTTTGAGGCCTGTTTGAGCCTCTCTCCTCTAAATCTCTCAGCTGTAGCTAGGACATCACTACTTCTGCTAAAATATAGATGTATAAAAAAAAAGAAAGTAAAATAGACTAAAATGAGACTTTTGGATCCATTTGAGGCGGCTGGATGCCTGATATTACCCACAACAGTTTTCTCACTCCGTTTGGATAATGAGTGGAAGACTTATACTCTGAAGTCTATGATTTGGCCGCTTCAGTTGTGCTCAAATTGTTTCTGGATAAACCCTGTTGCAGACAAACCTAACACACTGGAAAATAAGTAACTGGTAACTGAAGCTGTAGTCTGCAACCACCTTCACCTGCTTTGGACCACAGCGGAAACAGGGCTTATCTGACGTTCCAAATGACCTTCACCCACTGCTTTATATCACAATCTAAAGCAGAGGAGTGCCAGAAGGATGTCCTGGAGTCCAGCTCCATTTTGGCACAAAAAAAGAAAAGATTTCAGATTTTACTTTAGTGTACTTCACCACAGTGTCAGTACAAACAGCCAAAAGCAAAAAATAAAGATCCCATTCCATCTCAAGCAGCTATTTTGTATCCCAGCCAGCTGTCCAAATGGATCAATTTTAATGTGCACAGGAGTTATCTGAAGGGTGAAACTGACAGAACTTTAATAGGGAAATATTCGAAGCTTACTATAATTGAATTAATTTGCGGTCTGCCCTCAAAGTAAACATTATTCAATAACATAGAAGATTACCATAAATTAAGCTTAATTCAAGACCAGTTCTTCACTATTTTTTGACCTTTATGTGTTGTTTAAGACAAAAATGCATTAAACTGTTGACCCTTTGCTCATTTGAATTGTAATTATAAACAGCCTCAAGTCCGCTTGCTGACTTTCACCTCAACTTCAAGTGATTCCACCCTCATTATCCACATTTACTAAACGTTTCAAACCTGAGCGCAGAGACGAGAGCGCTGAGGTTAAAGCAAAGTGCACACATCCACAGCTCCTGACAGACGTCGAGTCTGGATGGCGAGCAGCAGGGCCACAGCCACGTTTGCTGACGCAGTCGAAGCGGTTATGCTCTTTTATAGGGACGTCTTTCCCGTTACAAGGAGATGATTTATTTAAACTCAGCTGCAGATCTGTTTTTGCACTCCATGTTCAGGGAGATTTTTGCTTCTCTATGAATGCAGCAAATGTAAACACTAGTCGTGGTTATGGAGAGTAAGGCCTGCAGATTATTTGTGCTGACAGTGAAATAGCTGTTATCACAGACGCAGGGCTGTTTTCCTCCTCACAGCTGGCTGTCTGTGCTCGAGTACTGACATGCGATCGCATTTGTGTGTGTTCTTGTAACAAATTGGCTCCTGTCCAGCATTTCTAATAGCGCGTGGACATCTCATAAAACACGGCATGCCGTGTGAGGTTTGTACTTTTTCATATTTTTGCTAAGCTTGCTAGTTTAACTGTCCCCGAGAGGTTGCATCAATTCAATTTTCCCATGTGTGGATAATTAGCTGTTGATAAACACGAAAGTCAGCAAAAAGTTTCTTTGAAGAATAAATACTAAGCTGAAAGGCACGTTTCAGAGGAAGTCGATATGGTGTCCCTGTAGCTCATCGGCTCATCACATCGCAGTTGAATACAAGCTCAAATGGTGATCAATAACAAAATGATTCTTTTCACTGCTGGAGAGGAAAATCCCGAAAGGGCGTCGACCATTTGAGAACTTCGCTCCTGGCGGTCTGACGAGATGCGGGGGCATCACAGCTCTGACACAGATGACTCCACAGATGCCTGTTAGGAAGGCAGGCAATAACATCACATCTGCTGATCGATATCCACTGCTTAGGGCTGGCATGTTCGCTGAATATTAAACACCGTGGGAAAGTTATCCCATCACGTTCCAGGTGAGGAGAGCTAAAGCCAGCAATTATCCCATCCTCCCGCCCACAGAGTCAGCGCAGGTTTTTAATGAAAAGAGAATCTGATCCATTAACAAACCCCCTTCATTTAAAAATCTGGATTTTCACTTTGAACTATGTTGTTCAGTTACAAACATAAGCGATAAGTATTTGTATGTAAAAAACAAACCAATCACACTGACGGTGTAACCCAGAACTCTGGACTGCACGTTGATTTTTAATACCTCAGACCATACATCTGTGGTGCTAAGCTGAGGCAGCCAGCAGACTTTCAGACACACTATACCACATGTCTTGGCTAAGCTCTGGAAGCTTGGCTAAGAAATTACTGCAGGGAACGAAGCACAAGTCACAACTCAAATGTTAAACACAATTCCCGTCTACCTGTCATCAGTGCCAGATAAATACCTCACCAATTAGATATCAGCTGCAAGCTGAGAGTGACTGTGTAACCGTCTCAATCAGACTGAGACTCATATGTTATTCAAAGATGAGACGTCAGAGTTTTATTATTAGTTTTTTGAAAGCACACAGCCTGCATATCCATAAATCATTATGTTTACGTATGTCTGTGTATGTTTGCATATAATCTGATCCTTTTCGGGAATCTTCTTTGCGTGGCCGATCCTCTTCCAGGCCTTTTCAATAGCTGTGGGCAGACACATGTCTTTGGGTTGTCCATCCATCCATCCGTCTGTCCATCCCATTCTCATGAACACATTGAGGAGACTTCTTCAAATTTGTGGTGACACACATTCACTACATGTATTATATGAGTCTGCACAGACATGGATTTAAATTTTAACTTGACTGGTGGGCACACAGCTTGCTGAGTTCATTTTTGGGAGAAGCTTGTTCTTATTCAAATTGAGTTGGCAACAGCCGTGGCCTAGAGGCTGGAGAAGCGGCTTGTGATCGGAGAGTCGCTGGATCGATTCTCCCAGCGGACGGGATCGATTCCCCACCCTCCCCATTATGTGCCCTTGAGCAAGGCACTTAACCCCAAATTTGATCCCCGGACGCTTGATGCAGCCCACTGCCCTGCATGTAATTTGCTGATGTAATATGCTGTTGCATGTGTGTGTTCAACTAAGGATGGGTTAAATGCAGAAGACAAATTCAGTGTGTGTATGTTAAAATATATATACTGCCAATAAAGAGACTCTTCTTAGAAATAAGATAAGACGAACCTTTATTATTCCCGCAGCGGGAAAATTCTCAAGTCTTAAGTGCTGACTTGGTAATACTTCAGGTAAATAATTAAATGTTGACCTTTAACAATATTCAACTCTTCATTTTTTGAATTTTTCACTTCCTGTGAGCTCAGAAACTGTTCCCCATTACAGCCCCACATGATTTCAGCTAAGATGGGTGCATCTTTAAAATCCTGATGCACCCAAAACCCAACTGGGGAATATTTTTACATGCTAGGGACACAGCCTAATGAGCAATGCCAGTCCTGTCAGACAAGCTATGATCTTACCAGAAGTCATACTGCAATGAAAAACACCCATGGGGATTTTGTTGAAGCTGCAAGCCTCATGGGTAAACATCGTTAAGACAGCAGCTCTGTAAATAGAACAGCATGTTGACATGTACAGTGCATCAGTGATGGTATGTCCCTGCAGTAGGTTGTGTGTTGTGGCTCCCAGAGTCCCAGCAGCCTACCATTAGCCTGAGCTGTGTCTCTCTGTCAAATCCCTCAGCATCCCTTCACCCCTCCAAGCGGAGCCAAGCAGAGAGCCTCTGACAGTTAGCAAGCGTCTCCGCTGCACACATCATTGATACTAATGGGGACGGAAGGCTGGCGTGAGGTGGCATGTGTGTCAGAGTTCGCCGGGTCGTGTGTGCTTGTGCATATGGGGGAACCAAGTCGGGATTACACAAAGCGGAGCGTGTGTGGTTGCTCTGCGGCACGGAGATCAATTCACGCTGCTGCAGCAAACGGCACGACAACCAGTCTTCTCCCCATCACCATCTGCCTCCTGTGTGCCAATTTGTCACAGCACATCCAAGTGTGGCCATGCCCTCATTTAACACTGAGAGAGAGAGCATGACTCGGGAGGAAAGGAGGGGGAAAGAAGGGCACTGACAAAGACTGCAGCCCTCGTGGGGGAACAGTGAGAGAGGTCAATTGGAGTTTATCAGAGGGCAAAGACAAGAAATATAAACGGGGGGAGTCTCGGTGACTCAGCTGGCTCAGGTACAAACCACATGCCTGCAACAGCATTCAAGTCTGGACCAGCACTTTCATCACATGTCTGCTCTCTCTGCTCTCTGGGCTTTTTATGCCAAGACAAAAATACCAAAATAATAACTTAAAAAAACCCCTTCAAGATTAAAAAAAAGTGACAAAAACAATCTGAGACGGCCGTGCTGTCAGTGTGGCACAGATTTGGAGAAACGTTTCCTTATTTTCCTGTTTCTAATGTGGTAGCTGAAAAGACAGGTGCCAAAACTGTGTTCTCCCTGAGAGGTGGACGAGTGGAGAACAGGGCTAATTTGTTATAAAAAAATATAATGCAATCCTGGGAAAAATTTGTAAAACTCCTAAGTGCCTATCACCCACATCATGCAGGTCTTTTCTTTCAGACTGTAACTGTGTGAACGAGCTGTCAAGTTGAGCAAGTTGAGACACAGAGCGCGTTTTACCAAGAACTTTCTGATGTTTCTGCTTGGAGTACAAAGACCTTTTTTCCTCTAAAGCATGTGTGCTATGAGCAAATGTTCACGCATCCAAAATATGCAACAAACTCTGCTTCACTTATAGTGGGAAGGACACAGTGCCTGCGTTGTCATGCGAGTGGGTGACAAGATACGAAAGCAATGCCACTCAGCCTCTTTCTGCCTCCGTCTCTCTCCCTCACATTTTTGGCACGATAATACCTCCATTCAACTCAGCGGTCTGATCATGTTTCACGGCTGTGCACCCGCATTGACTGCCGTTCTGTCCCATTTCACCCCCTTTGATACGACTTTGTGTCATCAATAATGACAGGCAGAAAATGGTCGTCCACACCGGGGCCCTCATGCCACCGTGATGCCAGCGACGCAGCTCGACGCCTCATTCCTACACACTCAGTCGTCTTCCCAAACCGCCACGTATGTTTCTCTGCTGTCAGCAGATCGCAAAGCAAAAAGTGGTGGGCTTCCATTCACTTTGAGTGATGCACAATACTCCACAGTGGCCCCGTGTTGCGCACACACACACACACACACGCACACACACACACACTCACACAGCCAGCCAAAACAGGGATCACAGCACAATAGTGGCACTTTGAAAGCAGGCATGAATAAAGAGATAGCGCAATGTGAGCGTTTTTACTGTCAAATCGCGTAAATGAGAGCTCATGCGGGACAATGCCCCAGCTAGCCTCGGAAAACAATGTGTTTTTGTTACATAAGGTTTGTCTGTTTGTTTATTCGTCCACCTGGGTGTGTGAGGCAGAGCTGTGATTGAAAGCTCTCGAGAGTCTTTCTGCCACTTTGGAAAAACACTTCAAAATCCTGACCTGCACTGGCTTCCACAATCAGCTCTGGGTGTAATAGGGCGAGGCCATTAACTGGCAGACAGTCTCTCTCCATAACTGTGGCCAATCTGAGCCTTACAGGGTGTGAACTTGAAATTATAGCACACAAATATGTCATTATTTCCTACAGTCATCTCAACAAGCCACATTATTATGTGGAGTATAAAAAAGCACTTTTATAAAGGATTCATTCTCACCTTTCAACACTTTGCAAAATGGCATGAATACATAATAATACATTTCACAATTAAGCAAAAAGGATCCAGCGTTGATAAGCTTCTATCGAATGCTACGGTGAAGTGATTAAAGACAGTTTTTGTCTCGAAGTTTGAACAATTTCTGTTTAATAAAGGAGATTTCTGCTATTCTGTTGGCGCCTGAGCTCTACTTCCTCTTTTAAGCTAGGCGGAGGTCAGCTGTTTCAGCTGCTGCCACTCAAATCTGATCAAACCACACCCACACAGAGCGTCTGATTGGTCAGAAAGTGTTCACGTTGTTTTCGTGACCAACTGTTAGACGGCTGGTTATTCAGTCACAGAGGAATGTGAACAAGACAAACTGTTTTTCAACTGCTTTAGCTCAGCTTTTGGCCTTTGTGTTGTCCGTCTCATGACTGGTTTGTGGATTGTTTATGTGTTTTTTCTCCTTATGGAATATATGGAACATTCCTGGAGTTGCACTGATGTTTATCATGCACAAACTCCAGATGTACATTGATAGTATTTTGAGATACTGTACTGATCTCTTATTGTGAAATTTGTGTTTTTTTCTTGTGTTTTCCCCAAACTGCAATGACGTCGAAAAAGCAAACAAAAAAAAGCACGTCAAAACTCAAAGTAACTTTCACAGGTAAAAACAGCAATCATAACTGAACTTACAGACGGGTTTCGTCACGTCCAGCAATCCACCGATCTTCGGCTTTTCGAAGTGACCTCAGCAGGGCGGGTCCAGGAGGCGGGGTCAGATGATGGGGTGCTTTGATCAGGGCTTGAGCCCCCTCCCCCCACCCCGTTGAGGTTCTCTCCCTCTAAGAACACACAGTCTTCAAAAAACTTCCTGTGAAAGCAAACACATGGGAAAAAAAACATGAAAATGGACAACAACACAAGAGGAACAGCTGCACAGTAAACACAGGGCTCTTTTGCTTAAACAGGACCACTGACCCCTCAGAGCCCCAGTGGAGGGGGGGGGTTCTGTCCTCTCAGTATAATCTCCTCAGTCACTCTGCTGTCATAACATCACAGCTAACACAAGCAGAGACGTCGTAAACGGAGCCAGATGTGCCGGGTTGTGGGCGGTTCTGGAAGACCACATGAAGCTGCCTGAGAAAGTTTTATCTTCTTAATATCAGTCTAAATACTATAAAACTATTCAATGTTTTTTCCTAATGCACACAGAACTGTCTTTTATTTGATGTGACTTTTGCGCGATTCTACAAACAAAAAAGTTTTCGTTTGTAGAAATACACACAAACATGATATCAAAGAGTGCGTTCAGTTGTCTTTATACTGACGAGCCATCGGTTCCTGATTGTTCGGTGGTCCCCATACAAACCTACGCCCACACGCCGCGAGTGTAAACAAAGCGTCAGCAACCTAAATGTGGGCCAAATGCACCGTGTGTTTTAATGTGCCCACGCTTATGGTAAACCGTGTGGGCACTTTGTCCACTGACAGCATGAAGGAAATATGGTGTGGGGCTGCAGGAACTCAGGACGTCTGCTGCAAACGGAGGAAGAGCAGTGCAGTGAACACAACTTCACCTCCCGCTGTGCTGGCACCCCAGCGTCACCCATCCACTCCGTTTCATTCCTACAGGCTTCTCAGGTCCTTCATCATACGTCGTGTTTGCTGGGAGCTTTTTTCCTCTCTTCCCCCACAAAATATTTTTGGACTTTTCAAACTTTCTCTATTGGCCTGAAGCTCGTCTCTGCTCTCAGGAGACTCACTGATGTGGCGCAGCAGCTCTGCTCTGTCGTTAGCACACCTCACCACCTGTACTGCCATCCTTTAACCAGGCTCCCCTCAAAAAAGCACACACAATCGACACAGCAGAGAATTCATGACAGATGGAACTTCCTGTGAATCCATTCTTCTAAGTTCAGCAACCTCCAAACACACACACACACACACACACACACAGAGGCTGTCTCTGATGACCAGTGGTGACTAATGGCCAAAGCTTTGTGGACTTTCTGTGCTGCAGCTTACCTCAGACTTCTACACCGACCACCTCATGGCACACAAATGAGGAGGGGGAGGTGGAGGTTGTGACCACACAGCCATTCCACACATCCTTTTGCCGTGGATAAAACATGTCCAGCTCACTGACTCACTCGCACAGCACAGCAGATGAGATGCATTGCTTTCCCAATCCCTCCTGAATGAGGCAGCTGCTGTGAGCTCAACACGACCGCTGACTCCCATCACGGCTACATAAAGCCACACAGGGCCTGTAAACACTTAACAACCCCAGCCTTTTGCAAATCAAGCAGAGCAGCGCGACAGCCTTGGCAGCCAAGCCGGTTGATGGTGACTTAACCTGCGTGGTGTAAAGAAACGGGGGCGGTGCTGAATCAGGATACGTGGCTGGTTAGTGGAAAAGTTACGGCCGCCGTGCCAAATGACACCAGGTCTCCGTCATGGGAAGTGGCGTTTTGGATTAAGGAGAGTGATGTCAACCCTGAAACTGTATTTAAAGATTACTAAGCTCCATTACACTAAACCTCTGACCACCGACTTCCACACATCGGTCACACTGCGCAGAGGCCACAGCTGTTTCTCTTGTCAAGAATCATCGCAATCATCAATTGGCTGTGAGATAAGTTTGAAATCAATATGACACGATTAACAAAAATGTTTTTTACACTGCAAACATTCAGATATTGTGTACCTTAGTAAGGTGTTGGGTCACTAAAACAGCTTTAATGCTCCTTTTCATTGATCCTACAACTCTGAACACCATCCCTCATTTGGTGTTTCTAGGATGCTAGCTGAGAAAGATGTCTGATATTTAGGCCTAAAATCTGACCATCCAACAACCCGTCCAGCCTTATATAGTTTTTCAGCACTTGATCATTTTCTCACACTGTTTGGTCCATAAAATGTCAGAAAACGATGAAAAAATATGAAAAATGACCCTCATAGTTTCCTACAGCCAGAGGTGACATCATCCAACCCACAGTCCAAAACCCAGAGACTGACCTTACAACGATAGCTCATGACTGGAACTAAGTGCTCTTCTGCATTTTTGATTGTACAAAATGATCCAAAACATCTAAAATAATTCAAATGATGATTGCTGAATTCAAATGATGTCATATAAAACAGGTCATTAAATTGAAGACCCAGCAACACCCATATAAAAACAAAAACTCTTGGCTGGACCGATGAATTTCATGAGCATGCATGTCGTCAAAAACAATACGCAGACTGGATAATCAATGACCAATAACCACGATGAACAGCCGCTGGCACAGAGGTTCTATGGATCACGGTGAGCAGATTCACTTACAGAGGACCCAGCAGGGTCCTGTGCCTGTCTGCGGGACATGGAAAGTGAAAAGCTAACCATGAGCAAAGAGGTTTTATTGTTTGGGTTCAGTTGTTTTCTTTTTCCCAAGCAGCACAGAGTAGGTTCCAACATCGATTTTAGTGAATGAGATCAGCTGGAGGGATTGTTATCCAGCTCTGTAACCTCAGCTGCTGCGGCTATTAGAACAGGTTCTCATATAACGCATGGGAGATGAAGGATAATGTTGCCGGGATTGTTTCACTGCCACGCTGCAATCGTTGTGCCCCAGCGTTAGTGGCATCCTATAATTTCTAATCCAATTTTCCAGAAATAGTCCCGCAGAGAGGTCCCTTTATCCTGCCATAATAGTTCTGAGGTGAGCCCCATTAACCAAATGAGCTTTTCAGAGCACAAGCATTCCTATTAACACCACTCATACAATCCCTCATCTCCTCCAAAACGTGCACCAGAAGCCTCCCTGCAGACCCCATGCACCACCATGCTAAGCTCTTGCTTTTTTGCATCTATTCAACCTTCCCTGAGGTACTTTGGCAAAGTTCTTCTCTCGCCAAAATTACCCTAAAGTTCCATAAACAGATTCATCCCACACAGACTGGCACGATAAATTCCCATCTTTACTCCCACTACTCTGGATATCTCTCTGCAAGCCTTGGAGTGCTCACTGGGTTGTGGTAGTGATCAATGGCCCCTGGCTGCAGGCGTCAGGGGGGCCCTGGGCTCCAGGAATGGAGGTATTAATAATGCAAGGTCCAGGCCTGTCATATCCTCCATTAGCACAGACGAGGCGGGAGGCCCAACGGCTGATTGATTACTAATTAGATTAATTGCCATCTTTTAGAAAAGGAGGAGAATGTAATAGACTAGGGGCCTGACAAGTGCGAGGGTAGAGGAGCCAGGCCTGCTGAAAAATATCCACTGAGACTATTGAGAAAAAGAACTTTTCACATCGGGAGTGTATGTTTCTCCTCTGAGATGAGCGTCCAATTCAGGATAGAACAGCAAGAGTCTGTGTAATAAACAAGAATTCAATCAAAGTCCAGCTGACTGCCTATTACTTTAAAAATGTCTAACAAATTGCTCAATTCTCCGCAGGCCTCTCTCCACAATGCACCTGTGTACGGCGAAAAGAAAAACAACTCGGCTGCACTGACCACGCAACAGGGCGAAGACGACACCGATGTTATTTCCCGTTTACATTTGAGCCAATTTGCCCCTCCCATTCCCGCATTTGTGTCTTGTTAGCTACCGCTATCTGGAAAACATGACATGATAAGGTCCACTGCTCTCCGGTTTTCATGTAATGTGCGTAATGATAGTGTTGCTGAACATAGCCATTTGCTAAAGGGAGCAGAGGTGTGGGGAGATTGAGTTCCACTTAATCTCGCCGCAGGCCTTTGGAGATAAAACTAATAACACACACATCAAAGCTGTGGCATCTGAGTTTGAGGGGCAAACATTTAAGGGTAAAGCTGCTAAATGAATCTGCAAATATATGTACATACTCCAGAATTGCTGCTCTGACCAGGCTGAAATTAGTTTGACAATATTCTAGATGGGGATGCATGATGAATATGTATCAATAATGGGAAATTTATATTATTGACTGTAATTAAATGAATGCTTATTTATTTGTTTATCAGTTTGCAATCTGCCAATAGACACAGAAGAAGAGGAAGAAGCTCTTGTCATCAAACTGCATTTCTTGATCTCAGATGTGCATAAACAAACCAAACCAAAAATGTTGAATTATCAGTGTGAGCCGTGAGAGGGAAGCATTCAGATGAAAAGTAAATGCATGTTGTGCATCCATCATTCCGGACTGATACTTGCCTTTAATTAAAAGTCAATTACTGGCCACTTAGTGTCACTGTGTAACCTCCGGCATGATAAACGTGATGCATTTTGTTTGAGGACATATTTGTTGCATAATTGATCAGGACTAAGCTGGCAGTCTGTGAGAACTTGCACTTAATTATCCTTGATTTAAATGAACAACGTTCAAAGGGTCAAAAAGGTTTCTGAAGAATTTTCCATCCTGGAATCAAAATATTTGGAAAACACTGAATACTTTATTAAAACTGAAGAATCCAAATCATTCAAGCCCCATATCAAAATACCGAAAAACACTATTGCAATTTCTGTCAACATAACATCTTCATTCCTAACAAATGGCGAGACAAGCATGCATGTATGACTTCCTGAGTACGAGGCTAATTAACACGTCGGTATGGCCACACTCATTACACACACCCACACTCAACATAAATAGCCTAACACTTCTGAGGGGTTAATGGCTTCCAAATAAGAAGCTGCATTATTTGTCTCAGCCTGCCTGTGCACCAGCAGACCATGGCGAGTTGCATCTTGCTCTGGTGGCTCTCGCCAACCTCGGGGGAGAACAGTACCCGCATGCATCGGTTCAGCGCAATAACTGTGAATTCTGGAAAAGAATGATTTGTTTCCCAGGAGCCTGTCAAAGATCCAGTTGGCTCAAGTGTAAAAATCAGAAGGAAGGTCTATTATGCCGTATTACGGTGTGGCATCCATATCCGCCTCAAAACGATAACATAATGACGTCATCAGTGATGACGGCCGGACTGCCAGATGACGAGCTTCACCAGCCTGCTTTTCTGGACCCCTGATGTCATGTCATGAATCATAAGGAGACTGGCTTCAGTATCTCTGACAGAGAGATGGCTCTTTAAACTTTCTTGTCAGAAATGAGTTCTTGGGGGGCTGTCAGGATGAGGTGGAATATTAGACCTATTAATTATTCCACTCCTCCATCCTGCTGGGAGGCAGCTCTGAGTCAGTCCCTTATATCTGACAAAGTTCATCTCTGCTCGACTCCACTGCAGCAGCAGCAGCAGTCGCGGCTGTCTAAAGATGAAGCTGGACTGCCAACATTGGGATCTGTTGCCACATGGTCCCAGCAGACAGTAAAGACAGTACATTCATCAAACATCCAGAAAGAGTCCTTTAAGACTGTGATCGGAAACACCAAAAGGCTGTGAAGAAAGTCAGTCTAGCTTTGAGAATCAGGTCAAAATCCAGCAAAACAACAGGGTTAATACGTTCACAGTTTCTGACATCATTCACGTTGGGAAACACCTGAACTGAAGTTAAAAAAGATCTTCACGTTCATACAACTGGTCTGACGACTGTTTGTTGACATGAGTTTGTTTTTCTGCTTTCAGCTTTCCGTCTGCCTTGGTCTGTACCTGCTGCAGCCCATTTCCTCTCTCCTTCCCCAGGCCCAAGGCCGCCTCCTCCTCCTCCTCCTCCTCTTCCTCTTCCTCCTCCTCCTCTCAGCCCCTGTGGCTCACTGCAGAGGCGACATGCTGTGCTAATTGAATGCGACCCTGACTCGTCCTTTTTCCAAACCGCTCTGGCTGATGCCCCGTTGTTTTCCCCTCCGCCGGTGGTTGACAACTGGCCTTTCGGTTGAGGCGCTCTGCAGTGTGAACTCTGACTTCGCTCCGTCGGCCTCTCACCCCTCCCCCCTTTCCCTCTCTGCAAACCCCAAACCAGGTCTAAAGCCACACAGAGTGGGAGGAAACTGCAGCCTTGCACCGTTTCTTCCTGTGATATGATTCTTAACAGCAGAAGAAATAATTCTGGTGAGAAGTGCTTCAGAATAAAAGGGAAATTTTTTGATTCGGTTGCTTCATGCAAGTAGAAGCAATTCATAATTGCTATATAATAATAATTGTTTACGCAATAACGAAAGGTCAATTTGAAATTCAATGAAGATGCAAATAATTCCAGGCCATCTTGCCTTGAACGTGCTCTGCAAACTCTGAAGGACAAACGCATAAACGCTAACCTAATAGATGAGCTACAGCTGCAGCACAGACAAAAAGATTAGATTCCGCTCATACTTAATTCCTTTAACAAAAAGCAGTGATATTCCACTAAAACAAAACGCTTGTACCTGCAGTGTTTCAATAAGGGAGGGCTGCTCTTATCGCCCTCACTGAATAGGACTGGGGCCCATAACGTAATAGCCTAGCAGCGCGCTCATAAATCACCTGAAGAGGCTGTATGCCACATGCACTGACACTCCCAATCTGCCAACCTGTGTCTTTATTAAAGAACACATTATGGTGGAAGGCGCCCATTTCCCCCACAGTCACCCTGCTCTAAACACCCCAACACATACATTTATGCAAACACAAGGATACAGATGCCTCTGCAGGCACAAATATATTTCTCTGAGCTTTTAAATGCAGAATGTGTGTGTGTGTGTGTGTGTGTGTGTGTGTGTGTGTGTGTGAGAGAGAGACATAGGCAGGCATTGTTTTTATATGTTGTCGTTCTCCTGCTTCACAATTGCATCAATTGTCTCCATCCCACTGCGACAGATGCATCAGTATGGACGTAGGAATGTCTATTCATATCTGATTTGCCATTGTGAATCCCTTGGATGTTACCGGCCATGTAGTATTCACAACAGAGTGTGTGTGCTCTGCTTCGTTGATATGCTATATTTGTTTTTTTTTTTCTTCTCTCATTCTTTCCAATATCTGACAGCTAAATTGGAAAACGTCAAAAGTAAACATCATGTGAGCTGACAAACAAATAGCAATGAAGCAAGATGTGGCATCAGTAAAGTCTAAACGTGCAGCCCTTCAGTTTGTCCACATCAAAACTTGTTTCCTGCATTTAGCACACAATCACTTTCACGTGTGGGAAATTTCATGAGGCCTTGAAAGGTCCAGCGTGTGGGATTAAGGGACTGAAATCAAATACAATATTCATCATTATGTTAGTGTATAATCACCTGAAACACACCACAGTGCTGTTGAAAGCCATTCAGAGAGATTTTAGACATTTTACAGATGTTATACTTACTGTTAAGCTATACTATTGCGCAACTCAGCCCGATCAAGGCTGCTCGTCGACTTCTGCGAGGTTTTTTGTACTCTTGGACAAAAGATTTGACGTTTTCTCACGACACACACAAGTGAGAAACGAACCCTCTTAAAGGAAGCCCAGATGCCAATTGTGTGAGCTACACGGCTATTTGTGCCAACTAAATGTGACTTAAAAAAAATAAAAATCTGCAGGCTGCCACAGTGCTCTCAACCAAAATCATGCAAATCACCAACAGGAAGAAACACTAAATCCCTTTCTCCCACTCAGTTCTTGCAAACACGAGATGTACCCCTCGGTAAACACCGGCAGCAGAACACCTCCTGCAAAGAAAGCCTCACTGCTGAGAGACAGAAATGTAAACAATGCAAACTCACAGAGAAGAAGTTGTTACACGCTAGAAATAAAACACTGAGGATGGGGATTTAACACAAGGCACAAGTCAGGGCCGTTCGTTGGAGGTTTTTCACTTCTCCCGACTCCTGCAGTTGTAATCTGACCAGTGGCAGCAGTCCAAGGAAATCCCTGAGGACGGTCCTCACCCGCAGAGCTGCTCATGCAGATTTCTCCAGCCATGTGCACACAGAGGCTGAAACAGGTCCAATTCTCAAGTTCTGCCTGCACAGCTTACCTTAAACTGATATTTTCTTATCAGTCTGAACTACAAGAGGCTCCGGCACGAAATTAGTTTTAAATTAAAGCACAATCATGAGAATTATGGATCCAGCAAGGGAAAGAAAGCTAAACAATCAGCTCGGTTGGTATCAGGACTGATGCCTAAATTCAGCCAAACCTCAAGAGGAAATTAGCGTTGTTCCAGTACTGACACACCAGCATCCAAAATGCCTCCAATGCTGCCTACAATGCTGGATTATATATTTGCGCGTCCTCAAGTCTACACACCAATCCAGCAGCGTGTAATTTATTAGTTCTGAAACGGTACCATAAAACTTCCCAGCACTATCCTGTACACCTGTATGCTTTTTATTACACCAGTAGCCAGTATTATATTGGAGCATCTAGAAAGGAAATCAAGCAATATGAAAGCTGAAAATAGGAAAATGCCCTGCATGCACACTGTTAAAGTTCACAACGAGAAGTTCACGGCGAGATTTTTAAAGAACTTTTACTCCTTTTTAATTTAAGGGTTCTCAAACTGTGCTTTGCTTTATGCAGACTGTGTGGGCTTTTTTGTCCTCATGTCTCTGAGAAAAGATTTCAATGCAACTACTTGAAAAAATAAAGTTTAACAATTGAAAGCTTCCTGTTCAGAAAGTCTTGACTGGCACACAGCTGCGTTATGCACAAGGACCGTCTCTGTAATGAAATGTTGGTGTAACAGGGCAGCACTTTCCTTTGCATTCAGAGTTGTTAATGACTGCACAGATCGTCTTCCTCCAAACTTTCAAACAGGACAACTTCTGATACATGCAGGGATATTAAAATGTGCCTCAAACAAAACAGATCTTTGGTTCTCGCGGCTCTGTGCTTGCATGCCTTCTCTGTGTCAGCGCACGATGAACTGCTGCAGAGATGGTTTGCATACTTGAGTACAGAAGATTAAATCACTGACCCAGACAAAACCAGATAGGAGCAGTTATCTCACACGGGTCACGATGCAGACCGCACGCCCCACAGCGACATGTCCTTCGCCTGCACCTAAACCACGTCACTCTCATCTGCATCACACGTCCTGTCAAAAACAACACCGGTCACGCTGAGGCCGAATGCAGGGAGAGGGAGAAAGCTGGGCTCCTGCCGCACATTTTGTATCTTGACAATCCAGATCAAACACCGTCTCGCAGCAGTGGAGCCACTGAGCCACTGTTTGTTATCTCGTCTGATGTGCAAACGCGAGGCACACAGACGCACGGCGAAGGAGAGCGAGCAGACAGGTAATCCAGGATTACAGCGCTGACATGTCATTTCCATGGACGTGTTATTCCTGCTCAGTCGTCTTGTGTGCGAAACGTGGGGTGCAACCCCATCTGTCTGCTCCAAGCTCTTCTCTGGCACCCATCAGTGGCTCGCCGTGGACCAGCATAGACGACGAGATAATGAGCTCCCGTTGCCTTGTCAACGCCACCGCACCCGCCCACCGACATTTACCCATTACCCATAGCATTTACCCATTTCCTGGTGTGCAGAGCTCTTCAGTAAACAAGGCATGGAGGTGTTACAGGAGACTTCATACAGTCTCAAAATCCCTCCACAGGTAGTTTGAATGCTGGTGGGTGAGGCAGTTCAACTCCCTATGAGAAACACTCATTTTAACACAAACACAATATAAACATATTGAAAAGTTCAGAGTTCACACAGCACCTAAACCGCTGTGACGTACTCGTCCTGCACGGCCCGAGTGACTCACTGAAGCCACTTAGTGCTGCGACGGATTCAAATGTAGTGATATTTCACTCTGGGTGAATGTTTTCGACTTTGAGAGCTTGTTCTCAAAATTGCCTTAAAATGAGCCTTCAGGTGGGGCAGCTTGGAAATTCCAGACACTGTTCACATTTTTATTAGCTAGACGGTTAAACCCCCGAGACGAATCATCTTGTTTTCAAAGGGTTTTTTAGTACATAAAATACGGTGCATAAAACAAAACAAGTCAGAAAGTTGTGTTTTGATACATTTAAAAAATTTTACGCCCTTCCTTTCCTCCCTTCCTCGCTCCTCTTCCTTCAGTGTACACAGTCTGTGCTCATTTTGTGTGACAAAAGTGCTGCTGTTTGGCCAGGACTCGCTGGAAAAAGGAGACTGAAAGCTCAAAAAGGTTGACTGAATTAAGGTGAAACAGAACTTCAGTTTGAGCTCAGGATCAATCGGCCACCTGCAGACAGATTTCTTTCTGTTGAACGCTGAGCGCAGAACTAATCTGTCTAAATTCAGGTGTGGAGAACAGGATCTGTCAACTTCCAATGCGAATAAACGACTACGTCCCAACGCCGTGTGCTTTATGTTTAACAGAAGATCGAGGTGACACATTTTATTATATTTATGTATTTACTGTATACCTTATTACTTCCTACTTATTACTTCCCAGTGTTTATGTAACTATATTTCGTTCTTTACTGTATTCTATTTGCTTTTGACTGGGCATCAGAGCTCACCTGAAGTTTAAACTGCACTCACAGAGCGACTGTTGTTTTCCGTGTGTGCAAACGTGTTCGACAACAGCAAAGACTTGAACAGAAATGCTAAATAATTACTCACTCAAGGCCCGTTTTAAGTGTTCCACGCGTGCTGAAAGTACAAAAGCATGTTTTATTCCAAAGGTTTGTCCACACGAGACGGCTTTCTCTCTGCTTGAGGTTCAAAGCGCCTCACTCGATCACTCGTCTACAAATGTGTCCTCTGGTCTGAGGAAGAGTCGGGGCCACATTCCACATGTGCATCGTGACATTTCCTGTACGGTGGCATTCCCTCCCCTATCTGTGTGTCACTGTGGTGTCTAACACAGTAGTGTTGAATTCCAACATGCACACACACACACACACAGCCTGCCGCGATGAGGCAACTACTTTCAACTCAAACATCAGACGCGTCAGTCACTATCTGTTTTGTTTACCAGCTCGCTATAATCATTCTCAGAAATTGCGCCAATTTCCTCTTCGTCTACAGCACAACATTTCTTTAAAGCAGTCGATCCAGCGTCACACCTCTCTCACAAGCATTTAAGCAAGCATCTCACTGTCGCCTGTGTACCCTGTTCTACCCAATTTACAGAAAATGTAAGGTGAACAGTCAGGTTTCTCTCATGAAGCTCAAAACCCACCTATTCACTCTTGCTTTTCCCTCCTACTCCTAACTGCTCCCTCCATCCCACTCGTCTATGTTATTTCTATTATTACATTTTATTATTTTTCATTCTATTCTGTCTACTTTTCTGTACAGTGTCCTTAGGTGACGTGAAAGGCGCTTTAAATAAAATGTATCATTATTATTATGATGATATTTACACAGCATTGACGCAGTCATTTTCACTCAAACGTTTATTTTTTTGTCAACAAGTTGGAAAATCAGACATGATTTCCAAGACAGTCCCGTAAACGCTGCCTGGTATATTCAGTGTTATTTTACAGTAACTGTATGAGTCCTGGCACAGCGTTTAGACAAGCTAATGTTTCTCTCCCCTTCGCCTTCCCTCCCAGCTCACTCTTTATTTCTGTTTGGAAAAAAAACAAAAGATTTCCTTAAGAAAAGCAGCTGCTAAAACAAAGACACAAAACAGCACAGCAGGTTCTGATGTCTACCAAACACATTTTCTTCTCTGTGCACCTCCGTCAAAGACAGAAAAAGCTCACCTATCACCTGGTTTTGTAAAAGAAGCTCAAATAAGCTGTTCTGTCAAATCTGAGCGGTGAAAATCAGATTCAAAATCGATTTGATTCCAAATTGGTACGTATCCAGCAGGAGTTAAAATGTTTAATATCAGAGAGCGACTTTAATTCAGCACATGTGCGTGTTAGAAGCCTTTTTCCAAAAACTTTAGCTTCACTTTCTCCAAATTCCACTCAGGATCATGACATCAGTGTTGACAAACTGTAAATACTGGCCAGTGAATACATAATGCCAGTCAAAGCACTTATTTTCAACTCCCACAAGGCCCTCTGCCACATGAATGAGTCATAAGAGTTAAATGAAAAGACAGGCGGACCCTTCATGTTCCTTTGCAGGGTTTGTTCATTAACGACTGGGGCTCGGCCCGATGTCAACACGCTGGCTGGTAGCAGCGAGGGCTAGCAGGGACATGAGGTGGTGCTAACTCCCACCGCCATGTCGCGGCCTGGCACGAACCTGCGCTTTGGAAGGGAGAACTCATGGAAATCAGCGGGTCTTGGCCCGGCTTCACTCCTGTCTCGGCCCTGCTAATGGCTTTCCAAGTTTGGGGCTGCCATTTGTCAGAATGACTGATGTCTGCGCCATGAGTATCAATCTCTCTCCATCATCCATCTCTTCACCATCAGAGGGAAAAGTACAGCACTGTGGGGTGCAGGTCCGGGGCGACAAAAGGAAAAAACTTACAGGTAAGACAGGATATGTACAGAGTGTTGTCAAGGATAAAGGACTGCATTTAAAGCAGCACTGAAAAATAAGAAAATGAAAAGGGAAAAACTTGGCTCTCACATTTTGTACATAATAGAAGAACATCAGACAGGGCCAAAAAACACAGAAAGCAAGACGGGCTGTTGAGATAGGCTCTTCCCATTCCTGGAACGTTTTCAGTGGTCTATGAAAAAGCAGGGGTCCCACTCTGCTCTCTCACTACGTTAAGTGATTCTCATTGAAGCCTTGCAAACAGGTTCCAAGCAGGAAACATTAAGTCTCTGGAGAAAAGAGAGAAAGTAAGCGATTCTGCCTACACAAGATAGAGAGAGAGTGAATATGAAGCAGGGGAAACAAAAGTGGAGATGGAAAAAAAAGGAATAAACCACAGTTAGGGAGCAACAGTGTGAAGGGAACAGCTGAAAGAGGCTGCGGGGCCCCAGGTGAGCCCTGTGGTGGGTCGTTTCACAGCCCTGTAGGCTGACTAACACTGACAGGTCAGCTGGAAGACTCGTTGCCAAGAGAAACCCTCAACGGAACGAACAGGACACGGGGCTGCACCTCAACACACACACACACAGGCACACAGGCACACACACACACACACACAGGCACATGCACACACACACAGGCACAAATAAAAAACACACTTCTCTGCCTCCACCACAAAATAATTTCCTCTTCAGTCTGCCACACAATAACCGAGCCGCTGTTTATTGACCTTTACCATGACGCTTTTCACTAGGCAATCGCTTCTTTGGCTCGAGGCAGGGAAATATAGCTCAGACTGCTCAGCTCGGTGCTGGGAATCCACCACCGTGCAGCTGGCCCTCTAACAGTCACAGCTCAGGATACTCATCAGGATGTTTGGTGAGCGCCTGGGGGGAGGGGAGGAGGGAGCGCCTCCATGACAGCCACGATGATTGGATCATCAAAGAAGACAACTTGATGTTGTAACCGTCATTAGTGCAGTAACAAATCAATTAAGGGAAATCACAGCACTGAAGGCCTGCGTTCACACGAGTATGGCTACACAGGTTCCATTCAAAACACAACATCTGATGGTCACAGTCTCGTTCAGACTGGAACCTGACCAGGTAAGATAAGACCAATCACCAAAACACTCTAAACAGTTGAGACGTTTACACTTTTACTCGTCTGTTGTTAACTGTTCTGCCATTTTAGCAACATCCTGATTGCAGGAGTCTGTGCTGGTAAAATCAAGTGAAAATAAATTAAAAATTCCAAACCGACTGACACAAAATGCAATTTTTTCCCTCTGAATGGCTCAATTCTCTGGAGATTTTTACATTTGGTGTTTGTTTCAGGGAGATCTGGATGCTCTCCATCCTTCGCCGGGATGAGAATTAGAGGCGGTGAGGCGGCTGCGGCGGATCTGTCGAGGTGGCAACCTTTCCGCCGCCGAGCGAATGTCTGTGACAGCACAAGTCCTATTTGGCTGACGAGCAGCGGGGAAGCAGGTGGGCAGGCTGAGGCTTATCTGCCAAAACAGCCGGGGTTACACCACACCACCCGCCGCAAGAACTGCCACGACTCAACGACCACACGCAGAGAGAATAAGAGGGTAGCAACAGGAAGAGAGAGGCGAGAGAAAAGGGAGGTAGAGATACGGCAGGTTGTGGGAGGAGCTCGGTAACAAAAAGAGAAAAAACAGGACAATCATTCAATCCTGTGAGCTATAGAAAGATGCTGCAGAGCAGTGTATTGTTGAAGAGAGGCTGAGGTGGACTGCATCACAACACAAGCAATTTCATGGGATGGTATTTATCAAGACTAGGCTGGGTATCGCTTTAGTCGCTCCAATACGACACCAGTTTCTGTTTGGAGACAAAAATTTGTCTGCCAATTATTTCGACAATGGAACAAAAATGCCAAACGTCTGCTGTTCCCGCTTCTTAAACATATGACTTTCCTGTTTTGCTTGTCATTTCGGTCTGAGTCTTTGCATTTTGGACTGTTGGTTTGATACGTGAAATTGGAAACCTAATTGGCAGATTAATCAGTAATGAAAGTTGTTGTTACTTTCAGCCCAAGTAAGACACATTAACTTTTCCTTAAAGTGGAAAACCAGATGGGGGTTACCACTGGGCAACATGAAAAAGTTGGGCTTATTCATTCTCCATAATATCAACGTATGATAGACTCACACAAAAATAGATACTCAAATAAGCCCCAAAAATTCTGTCACACAAATTCTGACATGGGAATATGAAAACAAAGTGAAAACATGAAGACAAAAGAAAGAAAAGGGAGAAACCTCTGCGCCCTCTTGTCCTTTCTCTTCCTGTCACCAGGCTTGTTCACCTGTATTGGCTCCATGAACCTCCCTGCTCCACCGTCATTGGATTTTCTCTGCTGCAGTACACCATCAGTCCACCAGGGGCACTGCACCGTGCCCAAAAATCATCTCCAGGGCTTCTCAAGTGCTGAGTAAGCAGCGCCAGGCTCGCTGTCAGGAAGCTCTGCAGGGTTTTTGTGAAGAGGTGTGAATGTGAGATCCCAGGTGTCACTTTAATTGAGACCTTGATGTTGCAGTCTGAGTGAAACGGGGAAATTATAGGGAAGATATGGCAACGTTACACCCGTGTGGGAACAGCTGATTTCACAGTGGGATAACTCTGAATGGAGCCCAAAATAAGGACTTTATTCACCTACATGCTTCATTCATGTGCTCACAAGTCACATTTCTTTCTTTCTTTCTTTCTCTCTCTCTCTCTTTCTTTCTTTCTCTCCAAGCAGCTGCAGAAGACTCAGATTGGTGTGCTGCACACAAACAGACTCATCCATCTGCAGTACAACAACATTACAGCGGTCCCCCTTCTGATTGATGAAAGTGCCATGTCTGCAAGCACCTCTTTTACATAGCAGAGAGCCTCCTCTGGAGCCTGCAATTCATCACCCGACAGCAGGATGGCTGCATTCATCTTAATGCATTACAGACCCAAACGGGTCCGAGGTCACACGCCGCTGCCATGAATCCCTCCGTCTGGTTCTCAAAGGACAGGCCAGGTGATACTGCAGGGGAGTTTTTGGAGGGGGAAATAAGCAGAACGACATTGTCAGTTTAATGTTTGGCTCACCTTACCAACAGCACCTGCACTGGGACAGACCATCAGTACAGCCTGCCCTAAGACACTGCAATGTTTGAACAATATCAAAGGATAAATCCACCCTAAAAACACTGGACTGGCAAACAGCTACTGGTATCTGGTTCTAGAGCAGCTTTGTCAAATCCAAATGTAAACCCACAATGATGTCAGACTGTCCATTTCCAGCACAGTGTTTCAGACCAGAGAAAAGTCAGGGGGCGCAGAACCGTGAAGGTTGCTGCTGCTGCTGCTTAAGTTTTGACTGTGTCAAAGCCTTGCTGCTGGTCGCAGTGCAGACTGCTCCACAGGACCAGCAGCAGTTGTTACGACTGCCACTTCATAGTCTAGAAGGGCAGCACAGCCATAATTACATACACATGCCTTAAAACCGTTTATACTCACTGTGACTGAAAGCACCTTGATTGAAATCACACTGATGGTCATTACCCACAGTCGCTGCACCAAAAGAGTAAATCACAACCCTACATATCAAACTAAGGGATTGAACATCATAAAGTGACATCATCAGCAATGTTAGAAGGTTTTTCATTTATCACACACTACAAGCTCTCTCCGTTACACTCCACTAACAGACTGAATCCACATGAAACTCATCATCCTCAACATCAATATGAAAACCTGTCATGAGGAAGTCTGAAAGCACCAGGACAGTTCAGCATCTTCAGAAAGACAGTGGATGCAGATGGGTGTAGATTAATCATTCAAAGTGTGTGAAAGGGCTAAAAGCCCTAAAACCACCCATTCTGTTCTGCTGCAATGTGAACTTCCAATTCAAGACATTTCCCCAAAGCCAAACTACTCGGCCTGTCATAATAACTACTACTGCTGGACGACATATTGTCATTTTAAGAACATTTTATGCCACTCATGCACTGTTAATAGCATAACATTACGCCCTTTCAAAGAGTAGGAACATGAGACTCTTAAAATTCAACGCTGGAATTGGGATGTGGGACAAGAAAAATACTTAAACATCCTAAATAAATAAGCTGCTGTTTATCTCACTGAGAAGTTGATAACATAATTGTGACAGGCCAGCAAGTGCTAATGACAACTTCAAATGTGTACAAAGTGCAACAGCCTCCAGAAAAGTAAAAACTAAAAGGTGTGATGAGAAAATGTCAAGTGAAATTAATTCTAGCCTTCAAAAATACTTTTTGACATTCCTTCAGTACAATTTTTCACATCACTCTGCAAAGCACGTACAAGGTAAACTGTGCAGTAGTTTGAAGACAGATCTGAAGCCCACACGAGTCATAAAACACAAGAGGATGTCAGAGACGCGCTGAATCAGGCAGAAACGGGTTCAAGAAGTACACTTACGCTGACAATCACAAAGAAAGGAAAATTGCTATGACTAGTGCGATCAAATTAATTTAGAGGTCGTCTGTAGGACACCACGCAGCATTACCGTCCCTGCTGCCCATCGCACTGATTAACAAGGGCACTAAAGCTAAGTCTTACCCTCAGCAAGTGAGCAAATACTTCTTTATTTTCTTGCTTTGCCTGCTCGTCTTGGCAAGCTGGTGGGGGTAATTGGCATGCAAGCTTCGGCAGGACGGGTAGACGAGCCAGGTCCCGAGCTCGGGTACAAAGCACAACGGCTCCGCTGTGCCCGCGGAAAATTGTTTAAAGCTGTGATTCAGCAACAGGCTGAGACCTGCACTGTGATACTGATGCCATCCATCACTGCGAATCCATTTCTCTGCCAGAACGACTGAGCCTCACCATCACCCCCCACCTCCCATACACAACACAGCAGCAGGTAGAGACACAATCAGAAGACATGGGGCTCCACCGATACGGGATTTCAGTGCTTTGGGCTTAGGTTGCCCATATATTTAATGATTCTTCTAGAATCAACCAACTAGTCTAACCACTGTTAAAGACGACTGGGGTGTAGTGGGAGTCAAGGTCAGGATTAACTAGCCACCGTTCAACTATGTGAGTGAGGCAAAGCTGATGTGGCAGGAAGACAATGGCTGAGATGAGAGACGATGGAAGTGAGGAAGGTGGGGGGTGCCAGCTGATCGAATCTTCTCATTAACTTTGGCCAGGCCTGGAGAGAGCTGTGAGAGGAGGAGGAAGGGGAAGAGGTGGGAGGGAGGGAGGATCGGTTTAATGAAGACTCCTGCTGCGAGGGTTCGTCTCGCCCACTGTGCGGCCCTGTGAATAAGCCTGGCAGACAGATGGGCTGAGGAATTGATCAGTGGAGACATTCCACAGAGACCTGCACAGACTCAGAGGCCGTGTTTTCGTTGAAGTGGAGTACACAATCAGGGTTATCAAAGACGATGAAATGTCACTGGGATTTACTAGCGGTGGGAGAAGCTCTGCCTACAGTAAGAGGTGCAAACACACGGAGGCGCACACTTTAAATTGTTTAATTTGAACTGACAGCAAGGGAGGTGCCCCACACATCAAAACCAAACCACTCATGCTTATTATTTATCAAACTGGCACATCTTGAGGGTTGAAACACAGAGAGGACTGCTGAATCAGTCTTTGAAAGATATGCCCAGACCACTGATTCTGAAGTCGCACACATCTAGAAAGAGAGGCTACGTGGTGTGCTGGCCTCTTGTCTCTGTGCTGTCCTTCTGAGAGCTGTCCCACTTTCAGCCCAGGCTCTGTGTGGCATCTATCTTTCACACGAGTGACAACGCCCCCCCAAACCCTGCGCTGCCACTCTCATTTTCATCGTCTATTGTTCCAGGCTCAGAGATTCAGCCCGGCACAGCAAGCTCTGCAATTCTGTCATCTCCATGAGCTCAATACTTGCCTGTGCTGCTGATAAGCAGCCAAACACTGAGGTGTTGAATAAATCACAATACAGCATATACACACCTACTGTCAGCAGGAGGAGGCCTATTTATTTGGTGTATTTTGGGTTATTTTTGAAATTTCTGAATCAAATCTGGTGTACAGCTTCATGCTGTATTGTTTGATTGAGTTCAAAAATCACTGCTGTGTGAGTATCACTCTTTTCCTAAGAGCTATCTGCATAGAAAGGCACTGAACAAAGCACAATATGTCAACAGTTACCTAATAAAAAACAATTTTAAAAGGAAGGTCTTATGTGCTTTTCACATCTGGCCTGCAGCAATTTATGTTCTACAATGAACTGATTTTACATAGAAGAACCAACTCCAGTGCCAATTTCATTTCTAAGGATTAACGGGAGTGCTCTGAACAGGGCCAGAAGCTCGACAATCAAGTCCTCTTTTCTTTCCTGCTGCATTTCCCATTTTCCATATGCGTGCTTCCTTTTTTCCCACTTATCAACATGGGATCTCTGCTTCCAATACACTTTAGACTCAAGTTATAACGCCGGAGAGAAGCACGTGCACCAGCAGAGAACAGTAACATACAACTCCTTGTGCTCGGACACTAAAATCATCAGCTGCTTGTGGAGAACAGTGATGGGCTGTGGGTGAATACTCAGATGCAGGAATTAAACAGGCTCCACATGAAAACACTCAAACTATCAAATATAAAAACAGTTCTGGTCAGTCTAGAATTTTTCAATATTTTGGAAATTTGACATTCAGGGTGTTTCTTAAGTATATTTCACAGCGATGCCTGCTGTGTGGCAAATTATAACAAGTAAGTAATCAAATGCCAGATTTTGCTAATGTACTTTTGCAAACTCTGAGCTGTAACGACTTCCTGAAAGGTTTTACATGAACAGCTCTGAATGTCATCGATGTGGTCATCGTTTCTTGCACTTGTTGTCAGAGACAGCAACGGCAGTTTGGAAATTGCATGAGAAATTGCATTTTCTTTTGCATGAGTAAAAAAGAAAATGGTGGCCGAACAGAATATAAAAAAGAGCTCCACCTGCAGTTTGACCACCTATCAAACGTCATCAACGGCCAAATGTGATGCAAAATTTGACAGATCTCTGGTGGAAATCCAGTGCAAAAACAACAAAATAATGTAAATTTAGGGAAAGATGTCACCCGAACTAAAAGAAGGCTCTTAACTGTACAGTATACATGGAGGTTGTATCCCAGCATGCACTGCTGTACCGAGCTCAGGCTGGGGGTTCGTGACACATTTCTTTGACAAGGACTTTAACCGACCTGGCAAAGAAAGTGCGCAGAGCACGACGGTTAGATCTGTGGTGTCCCCAGGGGGTCACACACCTCCAACACTTCAGGCCCAACACTGTCACCATGGTTACCGCTGCCTGACACCTCTGGCAATGGCACATAGACTGACCACAGAGGAACATTTGATCCGACACTGGCAGAGCCTGTGTGCATCGTCACACAATAAAAGACCTCAGGGCATGAGGGAACAGGCACCAGAGAGCCAGTTAGGAAGCAAAGAACTTCATGGACAAACGCGACACAGGGTGAAAAGGGGACCAGCGCTGGCAGGGTGTCCATCTCCAGCTGGCATACTGTGGAATGTTAATTAGGCCTGCAAAGACAAGACACCTCCCTCTTAAATGTCACATCCTCGTGAGGAGAGCGCAGAACGGCGAAGGCTTTCGTTGACATGTGCCGCGGCTTGTTTGCCCTTCCAGTGGCAATTTCTTTTCTGTTCTCTTCACCACGAGCATTTTCTCTTAACATTCTCCTGCTCCTTCTCCTCTGCCCTTCTGTTATGCTGTTTACTCTGTGATGAATGGCTCTATTTCAAGTTGAGCTTTTTTTTCTCCCCCTTTTAGCTGGAATAGATTACAATCTGTGCAATTGCGTGGAAACAAGATTGATCTGGCAAAAAAAGAAGAAAAAAACATGGGAGGGGCAACAGAGGAAGGAAAATATAGACAGCAGCTGCACTTCAATACAATGCAGAAATTTTCTGAGGTATTTCTTTAATGAGGCTTTTTAGACTCTTACAGAAACAGGTTTTGATAAGAGGGCTGCGAGGCCAGAGGAGGGGTGTAAACAAATTTTGCGGCTGTTTGTAATGAGACATGACACGGTGAGAATACTGTGGCCTTTTCGGTGGCAGGCCTTGTTATCAGCTTGGTTTCATAGCCTCTAAGGGCCAGAGACACAGATAATGGGGCATCAGCGTTGAAGACCTGCTTAAGATTCATATGAGACTTTGCTCAGCCAATGAGCTCAAGGTCCAAGTGGTGGTGAGGCTGCAAATCGCAACCAACTGCACACCCCTCGTCTCCCATACAGCAGCCGTTAAAAACCCCAAAAGTTCTCTCTAGTAACTGTGGCCATGTTCCCATTAACAATTTTTGATGTGTACTTTGAAGTATCGCATTAAAGCAGATTAAAGAAAACTTAATTTTACCAAAAAAAGTCATTTATGTTTGTTTGTGGTGGTTCTTCAAAAAAGAGTCAATGTGCTTAAGGGGAACTGGAAACAAGTTCTCAACAAGTTCTGACCTGACAAACATTTAACTCACATGAACGATTTTCAAAGGTTCGTATCAAATTCACCTGACGACTGGATGCAAACAGAACCGGTTCTGTTCTGGGCTCCTGTAGAAACGAGATGGCAGCAGACGACCTGCTTCCTCTAATCACCTGAACGCGAAAGCAAGGAAAAGAGCCATTTCTGCCTTGAAACCTTGTGCACTGAACCTTTCACGTGACAGTTAAATTGTACATAGTGCATGTGGGTTTTACCACCGACATGAATAACAAGAAGTTCCTTTGTGAGCAATACTTTTTTTAATCAAGTTTCTGGCTGGGTTTATTACAGCCTTGCTATTTTTCATGATTTATAGTTAATATAGTGTCTAAAGAAGGGCCTGGGGTAACCACTGAATATTAAGCAATACCTAAAATTACTTGAAATAATAATTGCCTCACTCACAATTCAACCAAAATTAATCACATAGGACGAGTGGATTGGAAAATGAATCCTTCCTGCCAAGGTGAGAAGGGAGCTGCGATTTTAAGCAGGAATTCAGGGCACTTTTGGTCATGACGGTTAATATGAAAACTAAAGAAGCGAAGTTTTTTAATAATGTATGTCGGTGAACATTCCAGCAGTGAAACGAGCTTATGTGTAATTCTTTAATTAAATGACTCACTTAAAAGAAGGAAAGGTGCTGGAAGAAGGTCGAGAGGTAGTAATAGGCGGCGGCGGCGGTGCAAATTTTGGGCTGCCTCTTCTTCCTTTTCCAAAAGTGAAAGAGAAATACTTTTATTCTCCAGCTGGATGCCAGGGTTGAGTGAAGGAGGTGTGTTGGGGAGGTGGGTGGAGGTGAGAGACAAAACTGTCCAAGATTTTGGGATTGGAACGGTTTACACGCTGGCTGCCAACTTACGTTTCGTCTTAGTGCCACAATTTATTGGGGAGCATCACGGACGCTCTAAAAAGAGTGGGCTCGCACCCAAAGCCTCCCCGGCAGCTGAAGAGTGGCTAAACGTCACTCACAATCATTCAGCCTCCAGGGTGAGGAGAGAGAGAGTAAACAGAGGAGGGGAGAGAGTGAGCAAGGACAAAATGAGAGAAAGAAATAGAGAGACAGTCACACAAAGTGATGAAGAGGGGGAGTGACGACAGGGAGGATGACCAAATAAAAAAAAAGGCAAGCAGAAAGAGAGACAGAAAGTGAAAAAATACTCATGCATGTTAATCCTCGTCTCCTGTGACGCTCTGTCTAATGTGAGAAAAGGCTACAAGCAGAGCCTGGAGCTGTCAAGGGATTGGACATGTTTGCTATCCGAGCAAGGCACAAACAACAAAAGGCCACCCTGAAGTCTACCAGTTTACGGACATCGTACAGCCGTGCCCAGGCTTCGCTGCCATATTCACGGTTGGAACAAAGAAGGAATAAAAAAGAAAAGCTGATGCTGTCTGCAGGATCCTACTCTCATCTTTCCTCCACTGGTAGCAAAGAGCGTGGGAACTGCTTTCAGAGCTGAGCGGAGGCGGAAGACCGACCCTGACTTATCGACCAGCGCTCGCAACACACATCTTCATGCCTGATGTGGCCACCTGCCAAACGCACAGTGCGTTTATGAAACTTATTGATTTGAATAAACCTATATACATATTTCTCCCCACCACCAGTCGTGGAAATATGAAGACAAAGGCAATCTTTTACATAACACCATATATGCTTAAATTCTAACTTAATCTTGACCCTTTGGATCAGAAGCTGCTTTTGCTCTGTTTTCACTCCTTTTATTTAAAGACTGATTGTACAGTCACTACATGACTTTACTGGGAATGCCATAGAGGCTTATTTTCAGTTTATTTGGCCTGTCCATCATTTGACATATTATTGGTAGTATTCATGTATTGGGAAGGCTTGTACAAAACAATTAGATTTACCACCACACACCAGTCAGGCTGCAGCTTGCACCCATGTTGTCTCTGTCCAGTAACTTGGAGACTATTTTTACAGATGGGCAGAGAGTACAGACAGAGAGCTTCGTCACATGGTGCAACAACAAGCACCTGAAGCTCACTATCATCAAAGTCGACCAACCCGTGATGGACTACAAGACTTAAGAGATATGGAGGATGTTGCTGGAGACTTCACACGCGTGTTAATTCCGGCGACACAGAAGTTTACCGATTCAGTATCTGACCACACGTGAAATCCGGTCACAGTTATGTTGTTGAATTATCAACAGAAAACATTAAGGAGCTGATGGTCAGTAGAGGCTGCACGTCACAGTGGAAGCGATCCAGCTTGATCCACCTTGAGCAAAGGGTGTCAACATCTCATAACGGGTGGCTGTCGCAAAGAGCCACCGACAGCCAAAATGTTCCTCTCGAGTGTCAATCAGCCTTTAAATTTGTGCCTCCAGAGGTGGCCTCGCGCACCAACACGGCGAATGACAGCGAGGCACTGAAGAGGCCTCTTTCTCTGAGCTGACACCGCTGATTTGAATATCAAAACATGATGTAAAACGGTGATTAAAAGCCAATTACAGCTCACGTCAATGAAAAGTCAATTAAGTGTTTCAGGGGCTGCGAACAGGTTTTTGCCAGGGTAATGACAGGGGGAGCAGAGAACAAAGGAGAAAAGAAGGCCTACAAAGGCGAGAAGCAAAGGGGAAAAATGAAAGGAAGCGGCTGAGAACAAACACAGCCGGGTCGGGGCGGGTACACAAGATTCAGATGAATGCAGCGTTGCACAGTCAGACGTGCAAACATCATCTGCTGTAGAGACAGGATTTCTTCCATTCCCGTCACCATGTAGTCATGAATTATGAACAATTTGCTTAAAGGCGGCATTCAATTAAAGAGCCAAATCCACTGGGAGCTTGAGTAGGAATGTTATCTGACAAAAACCCTAAACAACAAAGCCACTCACTCTCTTATGAGTTCATTACAAAGTCCTAGAGTTTCCCTCCTGGCCAAGTTTCAGCTGATTGATCCTGAATTGCTAATTTATACACCCCTAATGAATGGTGAATATGAAAAAAGGGGGAAAGCGGGGATAAAAAAAGATTACTCAGGCATGGTGCATCGTGCAGCTGCCAGGTTTTTGATCATCCGTGTGGAGCCTGCAGGAGCAGCCGTGTTTGCCATGTTGAAATGCAGTGGGGGTGACACGCCGCCGCCGCAGCAGCCTCAACGGCCCCCGGAGACGAGGCTGAGGCCGAGCACGCCGCCGTCCCGACGGGCTCCCCGACAGGAAACAATAAATAGCTAACAGGAAACCTATTGCTGCTTAACCCTGTGCTTTAATTATTGAGAAATGCCTCACAGTGCCAGAACGCAATACACTCTCAACTCGAGAGGCCTGTTAGAGAGTAATGAAGAGGTTTGGGGCGAGAGGGGATTATTTTAGAGAGGTGCCAAACCGGGGTAGATCTGGATCTGTGCTGGTGCTCGTCTGCCTTTCCTTGTTTTTGTGTAGTGAATGAGGAAAGATGAGTAACGCAGAAAGCCTCAGTTCAGTCTTTAAATACAGTGTTACTCTACAACTTGGCACTCAGCGATGCTGCTCTCCGCCTCAATTTGCTGTGTCGCTCTGGCCATCCCTCGCTAATTCACACAAATCACCACCAATCAACTCCAGCACACAATCAACACAAAGGCATTCCACACACCAACAGAAGTATGTGACTGTAATCAAGCACACAAGCCAGTGTTTACGACAGAGCATTTTCCTTCCAAGATCTGAGGCTCTGAAGAGGGTCTGGCACCAAAGAGTGGAGTTATTTAAAGGAAAAAATTGACAGCGTATCAGTCGGGGTCACTGACACTGCGAGGGCCAGATGGTCATCAAGTCTGGCTTGTCCTCTCTCAACAGCCTCTGTTCCCATTTGTTCAGTGTTATTTCCAAGAATAAGCACTGGATTGTTGTACTTTGCATTTCCTCTACATGAACTCTGCGCTGTCTTGGCCTCTCTCACAACCCGAGAACAAGTAAGTAAATGAGGAGCTTTCCTACAAAATGCTGCCTGGGACAAACTCTGAAACCAGCGATTATCAATTCATATGACCTTGCTCAGCAATGATTTGAGCAGAGATTAACCAATCAAATGACAGCTGACCATAATCAGGTACTGGATGTTAGAATAGGTTTGGTAAACGGCCAAGAACTGCTTTAACTGCTGGCTCGCAACACAAGCTTGAACTTATTTATGCTTGACGGACAAGCTTCTCACTTTAATGTTAATGCTTTGGGCCCACACCCTCATAAACGGGTCCGGTTCTCAGAACCAGTCGAGAAGATTGTGCCGTCAGAGAGAGAGAGACATCAGTTTCTTTTGCTGACCAGCACTGTTTGTCAGTGCTTTATTGTTGTAATCCTTTGCCATTTAAGCCTTTAATGAAAACTGGCAGCTAACACACAGTAAGCGTCTCAGGCAGTGTCCTATAAAGTTGCTTTTGGGTGTGGCAAGACTTTAATGCAACAGACAGAAGCCAAAGCTTTTGCTGCCTCGTTGAAAATCTTCAGGCACCTGGAAATGATTTAAAACCTCAACCACCGAGCACACAGAAACATTTAATAACTCTGATACACGCAAAGTGATTACGTGTTCTTTAAACAGTGCTACAGCGAAGCTTTACACTTCATGTGCATGAAATCAGTTTTAGCTGTAAGCCGAGATAAAATGCTTCCTTTCACTCAGTCACACCTCTGATCATTAAAGTAGTACTAGCAGTGCATCCTCATGACTCCTGCACTGAGTGGAGCTGCAGCGAGTAGTCGATCAATCGATCAGTTGATCCAAAGAAAACTGCCAACAATTTTGATAATAGATTAATTGTTTCAGTCATTGTTCAAGCAAAGGTTCGTTGGTTCCAGCTTCTTACATGTCAGGACTTTCTTTGTCAGTTATGACAGTAAATGAAGAGTCTTTGGGTCTTGGACTGATGGTTGGACAAAAGACAATCTGAAGATGCCACTTTGGACTCTGGGTAATGAATAATAAGGAATGTAATCGTTTTGTTCCCAATAGTCAGTCACAATAGTCATTTACCATGTATTGTATGAAAGGAAAACTGCAACAAAAACAGCCACTAAAAGAAAACTTATTAATGGTCTGTTGTGTATATACTGGGTTTTTCAGCGATTAGTACCCTTAAATATTTGCTTTACTGTTTTTCTGCAATTAGGTTAACAAATCAGTGCAAATTTGAAACCAGTACTGCATCTGTTAGAACTCGGTCTGGAATAAAAATATTACCTGTTCATTATCTGGCAGCTGCACTGACAGGCGATGGCTGTGCGATGAATGGGCGAGGCACTGTGAAGCAACAGAAGACAGTTGCATGCAAATTTAGGACTCGTCTCTCTGTAGTTTATGTGTGATCATGCGCACGTTTCCCACAAAGCAAACACATCGAGCGGGCACACTGCCTGAGCTCAGCTTTTGATCATCATTGTCTGTTCTTTGGCAAAACGAGCTTTGACGAGTGGGGTGAGGGGCAACTGAGGATATGAGTTGTTCGTGTTGCTCAAGAGGCAAATTTGGACATGAAACACCCCCCCACATATCATCAGTGGTTTTTGCCGAGCAATAAGTTGGGGGGCTTGGTGTTCAGAGAGGGCACTGAAACTGCATTTTCTTCCATTATGCATGGTAACAAAAGCCTGAGACCCGTGGTGTATTGCGGTAAGCTGCAGAGACTGTGGCCAAAATGATTCGGCCACAAGGAAAAATTCTCATTGCCTGCTGGGCCAAACCTTAAAAACACTGCATGACAATCCATAAATTCTCTTCTCAGAAGAGAGAGTTCACTTCTAGCTGAAGAGCTCCAGCATGGTTCAGTTCCATTACCATTTGAAAGGGGAGAAGATGAGTGCGGTAGCAGGGGGCAGATAGACCGGCGTGCAGAAAGAAAGGCTGAAGGGGAGTTCGGCGAGGAAAGAGCGGCTGACTTGTTGAACTTGGCGCATGGATGAGCTTCGTTCGTCAACAGAGCACTAGAGCTAACTCCCTATTCAGGGTTTGCCCTTGAGACAACGTCGGCCTGGTCTCAATTCGTATTATGCAGCATAACTGAGAAGAGACTGCAACAACTCTGGGAACAAACAGAAGTGTGTGAGAGTACAGAGTGCTAAGGCAGTAATATGTTTTTAACTGGACCAGAAAACTGAAGCTGAAATGAAAAATAGCTATCAGGCCAAAGTGCTGACTTTCAGTGTGAGGCGGCTTACATCCACCTCGGGAAGTCGGTGTAGGATTTAAAGCTCTGTTCGAAACTTTGTGCAGCAAAACAACAATCCTAAAAATATAAACTATGATGTCTTTAGTTACATTTAGGTAACCTGTTCAGTAACTTTATGGTCTGAAAAACTACTTCACTGTTCATTTTATGTGCGATGCAGGTTCTCAAATTAAATCTGGGTGTCAGTGTATACGTTCCAGTTCTAATGTGCTGCAGCAGAGCCAACATAACAGACATGTTGTGAGAATGTGTGTTTATTTATGGGGCAAATCCAATAATACTCCCACCCACGACCACAATCCGGAGACTTTGCCAAGACCTGCAACAGTCCAATTCCTATACAAACAACTATTCAGGAAGAGAAACCCACAACTGAATATTTTCAGCTCTCAGGTATACCTGCAGTCCAGGCATAAACGGGGGGACTACAATAACGGGTCATTTCCAAGCCACCATCTGTGACAACTGAGCTGAAACTCGACTTCAAATTGAATTTTTGCCTTTTATGAAGGCACAATGACTAAAAATATGTACTTTGGAAAAGCAAAGAATCCTCCTCACACTGAGGGAATGGAAAAATGAAACTGCACTCCCCTGTGCTGCTTTCTCAAGAACCAGTTTGTTTCCACCTGGGGGCAGGCAGGTAGGCTGTGACACCTGTTTCCACCTGCTGAGTCAAAGTTGCTCCCTGCCGGCAGTTTCCTCCCTTCTCCCTTTATAGGACACTTCCACGCCCATTTGGAACCAAGTGGAGTCTCTCTTTCTCTCTCTCTCTCTCTCACACACACACAAGGCTATGATTTCAGCCAAGCTATTTCATGGAACGCTGAAGCACAAACACTGAGCACAGAAGGTTGAGTATATGCTGCAGAGTGGCTCGTGGTAACAGTTGGTTGGTCTGCAGCAGAGAACATTTCCGGGCCTTTTGGGTGACTACTACGTATGGATATTTACTGCACCAGCGTTTGGTGACTTGTTTCAGTGCCAGTAATTAATTCATTGTTTGACAGGAAAGCATTCAGACCACAAACAGGTATAAAGTAATATGAGATATCTTTCCTTTTAAACTGTAAAGGTTGTACTGTAAAGAGCTGTAAAGAGCCCCTCGAGAGCTGACATAAAAAACAAAAAATTTAGATTCATTATTTGTCATTTCAAAATTTTAACTGCAAGATATCACTCGCTTGTACCTATAAACTGGACCCTGATTAGCCTCCACACTAGCTGCATATAAAATATGCATACATGTCGTACTGCACAGATAAGCTCAAACGTGATCGCAATATCAAAACAGGAGTGACAGCTTCAGTCCTACACACCTGGCGCTGCTTGGCACAGGTTTGAGGTAAGCCACAGGTGTGGCACAAAACATGTTTAAGCAGGAAAAAGTTTCAAGCAGATGCAGATACTCCTTGGAGAAAGTAAATGACTTGTGACACCTCCAGAGCAGAAAAGGCCTGAGTGTTGACGGCTTGATCTGAAGGGCTGAAACAATCCGGTGTGGTTGAGCCTTTGATGCTGACACGAGGGCTGGGAGCCAAGCGTCAGACACCACCTCAGCATGCTTGACAGGGCAGCATGAGTGCAATAGATTTGAAGATCTCCACTTGGAGCCGGAGAGTGTCGAATCGCCATGGAAACGAGATGGCTGTTTGGTAGGTTTGAGTGGCTTTTGGTTTGAAACACTTTCTGGAGCTTCAGCTGTGGCGCTGATTCTCTCACGGTTATGAAAAACCTCCGATTGCACGTCGCTCCCTTCCTCTGATCATCCTCTCTTTTCTCCCCTCCCTTCTTCCTCCCTCTGCTCAGTAAGGCAATCATCACAGCCCTGCGGTGCGAGAGCTTCTTAGCTATGGCAGATAAAGGCTGGGAGATTGTCAGTAATGACGGGTCCACCAGCGCTGAAACTTCCCAGAGCTGCTTGTTTCAGCAGTAATTACGAGGGGGGAATGGCGCACCGTGACTGGCTCTAAAAAGCTTACCAAGCCTTTTGCTTGTGATCCCATGTCAACTTTTTTTTTTTTTTTTAAACAGTAGGCAAGTCAGTCGGCTGAGTAAAGAGGGGACTTAAAAGCTAAACAAAATGTGTGAAACAAAGAGGTAAAAAGCAGAGGCGGCAGACTCGGCGCTGAGTGACGTGGAGGCCCAGGCGGGAGGAGAGGAAGAGGGGGAAAAGTGCTCTGAAGCCAATGAATAGGGATGAGATTGGATCATTGGTGCTCAGGGTTCTCCAATCACAGCTCTGTTGAAGAAGATGGAAAGTGAAGTGATAAGACAGGTGAAAAGGAATACAAGAGAGAGGACAGAACAAATAATGGGGGAGGGCAATGGGCTCCAAGAGGCAGGAGAAGGAATGCCTGAAAATAACTGCAAACAGGAAGAAAGGACTGATAAGTGTGTGTGTGTGTGTGTGTGTGTGTGTGTCTGAGAAGACTCTGTTGCAAAGGAAAAAAAAAATCTATCATCCATCTTCCCTTGTGTCACGTTCTCTGAAGCCGGCCCTCAGTAATCACCCTCTCAGCAGCTTCATCCTCGCCTCCTGTTCTCGTCCCGTCCTCCCACTCTCATCCGCCTGATCCGTCAGACGCACATGTGCTTATGAGGAGAGCGCTTAACCCCCGTCTCCACGGATCAGCCCCGTCCAAGGTGTGTGCACATGTGTAGAGAATCGCAGGGTGTGGACGGCAGCCGTGAAGAGAGCTCTCCGTTTCTTCAGCCCACAGCTGGGCAGAAACTGGATACTGAGTGCAGAGGCGAAGCCCGCTGAGAAGTCGTGCACGAAGATGAACAAATTTCAAAACACCCCCACACACGTAGAGGCATGACGCGGTCGGCGTTATTGAAATAAAAGAGAGTCGGGGCGAGGGTCTTTGTGCAGAGGGAGACTGAGTGAACGACTGCATCTGCGTCGGCTACCATAGAGAAGTCATCCATCACGGGTCAGTCACACGGGGCAGAGTTTGGAGCTGAGGAGGGTCGCGATAAAAGGACGCGTAATTCAAGTTGGGCCGCTCTGAAAAGGCATCAAGATAATTGAATTCACAGCAAGAGCAGAAATGGGGAAACTCTGGTTATTTATAGGTTCATGTGGATATAAATATACACTGTTATTGTTGAAAAGGCCCCACGAGGCTCAGAATCGACTGTATGCTTTACAAACACGTTGCTGAACTCTCGACCAGGAGCCGGGCTGCACGCACACCTGCAGACAAGACATTAGTGATGAAACAATGAGTCGTTAAAAATTATTACTAAGTTAGACTGAGTTACTCGCAGTTTTGTCTGTTTAATACAATGTAAACTGAATATCTTGTGCTTTTTGACCATTTCAGACTATTTGGATATTTGTTTGCTGGGTTAGGTTCTGTCAGCACATTCTTGTGCTATATTCATAATTTATAATTACACTGTTAAAATGTGAAGCTGAATACTCACTGTTGTTTATTGGTGTTCATGACAGCCTTACAGACAAAACAATCAATTCCAATAGATCATCTTGGCTTCTCTGCCAAAAGTATTTTTCTTAAAATAATGAGCAGATTAATCAATAATTAAAATAACACACTGCAGTCATAGTTAACATGTCAATATGTCTTTGAAACAAATAATGGCCAAATAAATGTCTGACCGTAACATCAGCAGTCACAAAAAGACGGTGATTCTTTAAAAGCAGAGGGCATCAATTTACGCTTTTTCAAGCGTCAGCGGCCAGCAGACTTTATTAAAGCCAAGCTGAGCACATTTACATTCCAGCAAACAGCTTGCAATTACCCATTTAGATGGCACACGTAGGCAATTAATAAAGTAATCTTCCTTAATGCCCCACCTAGGGATTTTGTAAACATCAATTATAAGAAATAAGAGAGCCTCTCAGATAAACAGCCTCCTGCTCTGCAGCACTCCCAGCATGATACTGGCAATAAGAAAAAAATCTCACTGGAAGCTTAAGTTACATCGCCAAATCAACCACCTCCACCAATTAGAGCAAAAGAAATGATGGTGGTGGGTGTGAACACGGCGTGAATCTTTCTCACTGTTGTATGAGGGAATATCCGTCTTTAATAAGGTAAGAGGAAATCGGCCAGCTCCACCACTCGATATGACCGACTGCTCCGTCCATAATGTGCCAAAGGCTTCCGGTCAATAACCACATACGGCATCAAGTGCACCCGCAAACCACCAATAGTCTTCAACTTCGTCTTCAGTGCCCTGTGGGAGATGAGACAAGTGGACTGAAAGCCCGGACAGGAAGCACTCTATAATCTGTTGCAAGGCTGCGACTAAAGATTATTGATTAATCTGCCAATTGTTTTCTCTATTCATGGTTTGGTCTATAAAATGGGGGCAAAAGATCCATTTTAATTTCCCAGAGCCTAAGGTGATGTATTGTTATTGCTCATAAAGCCAAAGATATTCAGTTTACTATCAGATAAGACAGGGTAAGGCATCAAGCTGGAGTTACCAAATGTTTGTGATTTGTTGCTTAAAAAGTGAATAATCGATTATCAGAAAACCTCCAAAAGTAATGTTGTTGACTTGATCGTCAATTGGTTTCAGCTCTGGATAAAACAGCTTTTCTCCATTTTCTATCTTTGGATTTCAGACAAAACGAGCGACTTAACGACACCACCTGGAACAGCCTGTGATCTTTCTGACAATGTCCAAAACAAGTAATTAATCAGTCAAATGAAAAACCAAACAAGAGATTTGTGAAAATCAGTTGCAGACCTACTTAGAATTTGAAAAACAAAAACAAGGAAAGCAAATCAAAGCTCGTTTGTGAGACTGAGCTCAAAGGCAGGTTGGAAACTTTTTGTTTACCAGCCGTTGGTCAGCGGTTCCAACAAAGTAAACTTTCCTGCTACGGTTCAGGAGAAAGTAAACAAACTGCAGGTCTGAATGCACCCTGAGCACGCTGATATCATCTACAATCCATTTTAAGTAAGCGGCACTAATAACATTAGCTGGATGGAGCAAGATAAAGCTCCATCACAGCTGCTACTAAGAAAGTTAATGACATAATCCTCCTTTCTGAGCTACAGCTAACTAACCTTTACGAAGAGGTTACCTTTAAACGTCTTATTGACATCTCACACTCACATGGTGGAATGTGTGTGTGTGTGTGTGTGTGTGTGTGTGTCCGAGCGCTAAGGTCTGACCGAGTCACCCCGTATCGACCGCACACCTTCTCAACATCAGGAAGGGGAATAATGCATCAAGCCAAACCCCAGGAGTCCACTTAGAGTAATTACACTGTTGCACTTGCTGTTGAACCAGCGAGACGGGAAGTTTGAAATCTGCAATCACACTTCATTGTAATCAAGTTTTGAATTGTTGAAGCAATTAAAATCAGCTGTACTTAAATGGTGACACTAAATATAAAATAGAGAAACACGCCGGGCAAAAGAGCCCAACTGCCTCTGAGCAAAAGCAAACAAACAAAAACCATACGGACACAGCTGCTTATGTTAAAAGAAATTATAAAATAATGATCATTTGGGAACTCCAGCTTTTCAGATTTTTATATAATGTATAATAATCCTGTTTGGTGAAAAAGTTCACAGATTTTTTTTGTTGTTTTTTTTTTTATTTTATTTTTTTTTAATTTACAGCTTGCACAATGCTTTGAGAGATGTAAACAGGAAGTATAACTCTGCCATGGAATGGGTGAGATCTGCTTTCGGATGCAACTTCATTGTCCAGGAACTTTTATTTTATTATTATTATTTATTTTATTTTTTTTAAATGTTACCTTATTGATGACTTCGGACTTGTGTAGTCTTAATAAAGCTTCCCTCTCTCCACCCCAGAGACCTCCTCCACCCTCCTCCACCTCCTCGTTTCTCACAATAACTCGCATCATCAACAGAAACAATTAAATGTGCAGGATTTAGGGACACAAATGGAATATAATATTCAGAATTACGTTTTTAGTGTATAATCACATAAAACTAAGAACTTAAACCAAAATTTACTAAACACTAAATGTTTTAGTCTGCAGATGGAAATTTCATTAATTGATGAAATAGAAATTTGGTTATGCTGTAGACTGATATTTAAGGGAGAGAACAGCACAGGATGTCAGAAGTGACGTCATTCTCTACATTAGATTAAAAACAGAATGAATTTTTTTGGTTCATCGACCTTGGGAGTGCAGGCAGCAGCCGATGCAGATTATCTCAAAATGCCAGATATCTTCACATCGATTACTCAATCCACCACTAGTAGAGAAGTGAGTTCAGTATCTTTTGTGCTGTTTTCTTTCCAAGTGTAGGAACTTTCCTGACAGGAGTAGTCGACCTCTCCCTGCACTTTGGATTTTGTCAGCAGTTTGTAAAAGAAAAAACAAAACTGCTGTAAAACCCTACCACGGCTGCAGACTCGTTAGTGCTTAAACATTGTAAAGGGGAAGAAAAACTGGGAGAACGTGTAGGCTCGAAGCGTTCAAGCTCGAGTCGTGCTTCAGTTTTTTTATGCATAGCGTCCGCTTTGTGCTTCATACCATGCTGTGCGGTATGACAGAATAAGACAAAGCGAGACCCAAAAAGCTCTGCATACATCACCAGCGACTGATCCTGAGAGCGACTCTCTCTCCAATCAACAAAGCCTTTCCCCTGAGACCACAGAGATCACCTCAGGAATGGCACAAGAATAAGCTGAGGTGAACCCCTCGCAGTCTTTGCTCGCGGTGCACCTCATTTTCTCCCACCTCCTCAAGTCCCTGTATCCCTGCAACTTTGAAGTCCAGCCAGCAAAGGGCTTTGAAAAAGCCTGCAATCTCCCCACCATGACCAGGCAGAGGATTAGCCAAGCCCTGCAGGACCGGGTGGAAAGAGGACGGAAGAGGGCTGGAGGAGGAGTAGCGCCATTTCCACAAGGCCTGTGTATGTGCAAGCAGCTCTCCCTCTGGCCAGAGCTGTGGGGGATTAACAAGCTACTAAGGAAGCACAGAACAGACCTCCAGCCCCTTTTTCATGAGTTCCGAAGAAACCAATTTACAGCAGAGAACTGAAGGGGGAGGCGGCTAATTCGCTCCATAACCGCCTTCAGTTTCAACTCACAATCTTTGCTGTGTCACTCACAAGATCTGCTTTTGTGAGGTGGCAGACATTTTCAGGATTCCTGAGCCGAGGAAGCGTGTGTCCACAAGGGTCTTAATTATTGATACAGGAACTCTGACACCAGAGCAACATTTCAACGGACACAGAGTGGGGGAAATAAGCAGCTGAGCTCCTAATCTCATTGTCACATTTGATGCAATCCGTCACGGGGGAAGTCACCCCGCAAACTTTGTTTTCCCTTGTGATCCAGATCAAGAGAGATTCGTCTCTCTTCTTTCTTTTCTCCTTTTTCATGCTCTCTCTGGGCTGTGAATATTTCATAAATGTTCTGCTCTCAATCCATTTTCAAGCCATGCATTCACTAGCAGCAGTTTATTATTTTCCTATGTGTGGTATTGCCAGATTGTGCCAATGCACAGCCCCACTTGCCTGGTGCAGACCCCAGCAAAAATCACATCATCACTTTGAGAATTTCTTCTGAGAAAATGAAATGCAAAAAAAATGATTGCTCACACTAAAATCAACGCTCATATCACAACTGCATTATCAAAATAACCACAATCTATTTTTTGCACGTACGTCAGCTCTACGTCGTACCTTCTTTAACAAAGACTAAGTGAATTCAAGGAGGTTATCAAGCAGTCGCCAGTTAAGCAGAGACTATTGAAAGAATTGCAAGCGTGTCTCATTGAAGTGCAACAGAGTTACAAAACCTGCAGCATCTCAGGATGCAATACGACAGCACAATCAATAAGTAATAGCAACTTAGCTCACCAGTGAGGAAGCAGGAACAATAGGCCTTGATTTTAAAGAACACTGCTGCCTCCCCATCAGTGCTTTTCAAGTAATGGGGTCTTTTGTCTTATCTGTGACTGAAAGGAGCTTGAGGACTTTGCCCTTCATCCCTTTGTTGTTACAGAGTCTCTTGTGGAAATGGAAGATTGGTCCATAGGCGTGGGTGTGCGAGGAAGAGCCAGGCGGCCGTGCGAGCACACCGGACTTGAGCGGTCTTAATAAAGCTTCCCTCTATCCACCCCAGAGATCTCCTCACCCCAATTATACGCCTGACACCTCTACCCTCCTCCATCTCCTCTTATTTCTCACAGACCCCCACCCACCCACTGCATCATCCAGTTCCCAGCTCTGATCATGCTTCTCCTTTTGCTGGGCTCAAAGCCCCAGAGGCCGGCGCAATATCAGGCTGCTGGTGGCGTTTGCTTCACAGTCTGCTGCCTGAATTTCATTAGGATTACATCCCTTCTGGTACTGACAAAAGATCAGTACTGTTCAGCCAGAGACCATGTAAACTTCACCAACTTAGTCCCATTTCGTTTAACAATCCTCCACAGAGCCCCACCTGCCCAAGTGTTTTCATTAGCACTCCATTGTGTAACATTTCATAAGTAAATTTCTTGTAGGAATTTACACTTTCGCATTAAACCTGTAACCTGTCAAGGTCAACATACCCAATAACTACCACACACACACGCACACACACACACACACACACACACACACACACAGAGTGAAGTATAAACCTGTGGATGCCTGCAGTTTTCCCTGAAATGATGAGAGGTTCAGCTCAGAAAGCAGTGCCTGAGCCTGAATGCATGTTCACGTTCATGAGAAAATAATCAATAATCAATAAGTTGACTGACAGAATACAGTCATTATTGTTACCATTATTTAGGTCACTTAATGAAACAAAAACACAAGAAATTCACTGGTTTCAGCTGTTTTCTGCTTGTGGGCTTTGCACAAACAAACAATTTGCATGAAACACTTGGGATTTTTATTTTATTATTATGGCTTATTGGTTAATTTATTAGGACAAACCTTGCAGGATGACAAGTTACCACAAGTTTATACAATAACTGAAGGCTTTATGAGTCCATGAATCTTGCGTTTACAAGCCGTGACTCACTTTCAGTGAAGGGTTGCAGTATACCGGTTTTACAGTATACTTCTACTTTTACCCTTGAACCAAAACAAACCAAATTAGAAGATGCCTAAAAAAATTAACAACTAATAAAGCAAATTTCCTGCATCTGTGATCACGCAATCCTGTGCAAACACAGTAACGTCTACCAGCATACTAACAAGTTTAACAACAGAGGAACTCAAGAGCAGCACATTACAAACACAGCACTGCCACTCCTGCCGCAGTGTCTATTGTCACCAAGACATTTCTGTTTTTTTGCCGGTTTTACCTTCAGATGTTTTCAAGGTCACAGCAGGCCTGCATCTGGCCAGCCATCTGTTTCCAGCCATCCCACGAGGCGTCCTGTCATCAGCGCTCCTTGGCCCTGTCCTCTACTGTCCACATTCAAGCTCACTGGGGAAATGCCCGGCCAGACACAATAGCCTCTCTGTCATTCTACAGGTTCCTGAACGCCTCTCGCAGTTGTTTCCACTTCGCCTACCTGACAACAGGGCTCACCTGACTGGAAAACCTTAACCAGGTGTGTGTACTTCAGCAGTATGCAATGGACTCAAGTTTAGCCAAAAGCCATCTAAAACTACTCAAGGTGATCTGAGGTCAGTTTCCCTCTCGTTGCATGTTCCTTATGAGCTGTAATAAAGAGCATGAGTAGTTCTCTATTAACTCTCTTATTAACTTAAATATAACTCAATTAACATGCTTCAACAAGACTCCGGAATGGTAAGATTTGATTGACACGGACCTGGAAACGAGCAGACAGCCCCAAAATTGCCATCAGATTTATAAAATGTCATCAGCCGAACCTCACCAACTCCAACCCGCAAGAGGGGCCAAGATGGAAACACAAATACAGAAATCTCTCATGTGAAATAACCACAACTGATCCAACTTTGGCAGAGGAAAAACAGTGTGCTCATGTAGGAGTCCATGGCAGCCAGTGAGAAACTGAGAAAATAAGGTTTCAAGGCCTTTAAAATGGTAATCAACAGTACATCGCTGCACAATGAACAGTGAGCACAACACTCTCACCTACTAACTCTGCAACTTTGTCCTTGGTTGAAGAAAAACTCTTCACAAAAGTGTGCCAAAATATCAAACACTAATCCCTGACCTTTGATTAAAATGAGCAGATCAGTAACAGAGCAGACAATATCTCATTTTAAAAACTGCTTCAGTCACAGCATTTCCACAAAGCATCCATTAATTACGTGGTCTCTGCAGATCCTGAAAGTAGACCTCGCTCTGTCACATGTATCGAATTCAATCTAAACAGCGCGTGTGAAAGATCAGCGAGTCGAGACCGCAAGCCTCCCCAAATCAAATCTTTGCCTTTTAATTACACACGAGCTACTTTAGAAAGAAACAGCACCTGTACTGTACCTTATCCTTATCCACCAGGCGGGTGAGTGCAGCAGGTTGGTGCAGGCGGGTTCAGACAGCAGCTGTCAGTGTATCTGTGAAGGAAAAACAACCGATCGCTATTACATCTGTGTCTGTGTGTGACATAATGCAGGACAGCTTACAGTGATGCAGCCTAAGCCTCTGGGAGCAGTCAGAGCAAATCATGTTGCATCTTTCTTCAAAGAAAGAAGTGCAAACGATGAATGACGATGACAGGCGATTACACAGTATACTGTCTACACTGGATATACCATTTCACCATTTCCATCAGGAAAACACACAAAATGTGACAGAAAAATGTAAACTAATTTGTTCTGAACTCTGGGGACGAGACACAGTCGGTGGTGTTTGCGAGACAACAAGTTGCTTTAGCAATACCTGAATGAAATCTTTTGACAAATTCCAGAGCTCAAAGTGGCCAAATCTGAGGATGGCATCTCAGCTCACAATCTGCTCCCAGGAAAACGTCTTCACCTTGTCACCGCACAAACCTAAACTAAACGTTCATAGAATATTGCAAAAATGAAAAGAAAAAAAAAGTTTATTTCTGACTAAGTGAAACCCACACTGCGCTCAATAAGCAATTTTCTCTGCTTTCCAGTAAGCTGAGCCCTGAACATACAGCAAATGTACAATTTCCTGCTCCATACAGTCACTGCTGATTAGCTTTCAACTGAGCATTAAACGTAATGTAAAAAATGCAAGAGGGGTTCAGTCTCATGCGTAATCACAGAGGGGTTTATGCGCCAAATTCAAATTGTGAAAGACACCACAATAAGCATTCATGCTTCTTGTAATTTTGGAAATTCATTGAAGTGGCCACTGTTTTGAAAGGTCCACGTTAGCAAACCTTCTGTGCAGGTTCTCCGTACCCGAAAACGGTCGACTGTAATCACCCATTAAGCTGTGCTTGCTCTGAAACGTAACGACCTATTTGGATCCTGACCTGAGCAAAGACTAATTCTGACAAGTGGTGATGATGGAGGTTTTGACCTCAAGCCGAGCTCATTTCAAGTAGCAGAGCCCTGAAAGACTTGCAGAGGCAGCATCCAGATTAGTCAGCACACCAGCTGGCAGCCACATGCTGATGATGGTTCAGTTAAGGTTAAAGAAAATCCAGCTTATTTTTCTCCTCCATGCTCTCCAGTTCTCTTTGTTTGACAGAGGGTCCATGAGACCCAAATGGAAAGCACTACTGCTGTGTTGTGTATCAATAACAGCCTACCCTGGGCAGCACGATGCCATTGGGCATACGGTCATTATTTTCTTGTTTCAGTGGTGTAGAATGAAATGTTCATAGACAAGGAGGTCTGTGCTGTTTGCAGGAACTAACAGATCAGCTCTGAACTTATGGCACTGTCTGGGAAAAACACAAAAACATCCCAAAAAAAAAAAAAAAAACAGATAAGGCCTTGTGGAAAATAAATTCCAGCCCAGGCTCAACAAAGGCTCCAGACTATCTCTAAGGCACTTAAAGTTCTCAGACTACAAATTGCCACTAAATGCATCTTGATTAATTTAGCAGAGTGTGTTTGTGCTTTACAGCAGAAGCAAGAGGGATCATTTACGTCGATCAGCTGGCCATTTGCTAGAGCCGTGCCATCATGTCTTCCATCATCATCAACCATTTGCAATTTAAAAGGCAGAAGCCATGAGACACAGAGAGACAGATAGAGATATATATAGATAGATAGATAGATAGATACTTTACTGATCCCGGGGGAAGTCAGAAATTTGGGACAGTTAACCGTTGGAAAAGTCCGATTTTGCAAGCCTCACAAGTAAAGACCAATGTGTGATGTTTAGTGCCAACACAGAAAATCCAAACTGCAAAACAATCTAAATTGCGTTTTGAAATATACACAATACACAGGCAAATACAAAAACAAAAAGACTAAGAGGAAGGTTTGCGTTTTATAGCGTTGGGTTAATCTGTTCTGACCAAGAGAGGAGAATGAAAAAGGAGGAATGATTCCCTAACCAAACCACTCCAGTCCAGCCCGGGCTCAGACTCAAACCCTGACGAAATGCGTAAACACCATCCTTCAAAGTGAACAATTCCAAAACCACAACTTGGATCCACAACTGAGAGCATAATCAAACCGATGCCTGGCCTCTAAACTGTTGGACCGGATGTTTGTTTTGCTTGTTCGCTTGCCTGGGCTACCTCGTGCTCTTAGCCTACGTAACCTGCAGGACTGTTTGTGGAGGAGCCGAGTCCTCAAAGCTCACACTTGTGGAATGACTCTATTGATTCAGTAAATGGATACAAGACAGTGGGAAAGGAGATGATACCACAACCTCTCACGTTATGTCAGCTCCCATTAACAATGCAAGAATGCACAACATGTGTTCAGAGGAATGCGGGGAAGGACAGATTATTCCTGTGTCGAGCACTTGTTGAAGGCTGTTTATTTGAATATGCTGAAAGTGCCAGCTGGGTGGGGTTTGAATGGCAAATACTGGGCTAGAAGAAGAGATGCCTGCACTCTCAAGCACACTTCCCCACCCTGTTAATACTACGCCAGCGGCACTTTGATTAGTTGGCTGAGCTCACTGTGAGAATATTTAGTTGCTCATCGTCCCAGATCCAAACTCCAGGGTGCCTGATCTGCTCTGAGGATCAGCATTAGAAGCTTTTTTTTTTTTTTTTTTAGTTTCATCCAAATCTCACGACCATTAAGATATACTGGTCAGCCACTTCACAGAAACTTCTGCCTTGCTACATTTCTTCTTAGCTCTTCTTTCCTCTTTGTATTTTCCAGCAAGTCTTAATTAAACAATTCATTATGTGGGGATTTAACACACGTTGTTCTCAGTCTCTCCTTTACTGGTTGCTTGAGCTGTAGAAACTGAGAGAGGTTTTAATTTTGACAAAACTTTTAATAGAAATCCATCACTTACATCAATCTTTTATCAAGACAATACAAGCAGGCACATCCCAGGCTTCCTTTCTAGCTTGTGAACAAAACAATTGGACACAATCTAAAATAGATTAAGTGCTGGAAAGTAAGCTTTTTAGAGCCTAAAAGCTGAGATCCACGACTTGATTTCCACATTTTTTTTTTTTACTTGTGGGTTTAGTCAAAGGACACGATGATCCTTATTTGGTGCTTCTTCAAGCAGAAACAAGCAGACTCCAAATATCACCACCAACCTGAAAGGAAAAATTCAGCTTAGTAGTGATGAGTTCTCAGTCTCAGTCTTATTTGTGACCTTTTTCTATTTTACTTGAGGAGATGGGGGCCATTTAAATGGCATCATAACATTGCAGATACTGGATATTCACAACTGTCCTAAAGAAATTCACCAAAATTAGAAGCGTGTGCACCCTGGACTGCTGCTCAAATGTCATAATATGTCAAAAGAAAAAAGACCCTGAGTTGATTATTGTATCTGAAATGTTGGTCATAATCTCTCATTGCACACCAAAAATGTATTACAGATTAGGGTCAAAGCTCAACCACAAACTACCGTGGTCCAGGTAATAACTTTACCTCTGGCCTTCGTTTCCCCTACCTGGTTGTGCTGAATAGTGACTTTCCTGTGAAGCCCTTTGAAATGCACTGAGTGGAGGAACTGTCACTAACTGCTGAAGGCCATGCATTTTTGAATAACAACTAATAAATCCAGCGGAGGAACTGAAGACTGTGTTCTCGTCTGTCTTCCACCAAAGGGCAACGACCCAGTGATCATCTGGCAAACAGACCACACTCCTGCCCTTTCTCCGCTCAGCTGTCTATTAAAGGAAAACATGTGGTCTAGTGTCTTGTTTCAGGGAAAGTGAAAACACACACCCGCTGAGGTACACGGTCGAGCAGACGAGTCAGGCATGTTGTGACTCAGAGCGTCTTTCTTCTTGCTTTGTACCACATCCCCTCACTCCACATCGCCACATGGGGTAGGGCTAAGTGGCTTGACCCCTCCCCCCCATCACCACGCAGCCCGTCACAACTTCCTTGACACCCACTCAAGGAAATCAATCAGTATTCAGGTCATGCCACAGGGACACCCCTCTTAAAGCATGACCTGTGACCCCGGCAGGGTTCTCCTCAGAGAGCGTGACAGGGATTTGTCTATGCTGCCAGTGTCTGCTCTGTGTCCGATGTTAACAAAGTCCTCGTGTTGAGGAGGAGGTGGAGGTGGAGGAGGAGGAGGAGGAGGGGGTGAGCGCAGCCTGACCCTGTCCACCTCTGACACAATAAATCCAGCTGAGGAGTTCAAGGTGGCCTGACCTGCATCTGACCCGGTCTCTGGAAACACAGCAACAAACTCCAGCTGAGCCCCCCCCCCCACCGCCTTAACGTGCCAGAGCTGAAGGGGGGGGAACAGAGGAGGAGCTCGAGTTTTCGTGGGCGCCACCAGTACACAAACCAACACATTTATTCACTCATATTTCACTTCACCAAGTGTGTGACATCCGAGCACTTGGGAAGCATTGTTTCTGTCATGGGAGGTGCATGAGCGAAAGGGGGGTGGGGAGAGGGGGTCGGGTGGGGGGCACAGAATTAGCATAGTGTAATTACACTGGGGAAAGATCCAGACTCCAAGGAGCAAGACATAACCCATAATTTGCCATTGTGCTCCCTGTGCAACTGACAGTCGGTCTATGATATTGGAGATAAATGTCGGAATTCAGGCTGTTAGTTTAACTGATGGTGCATTCAGTATGATAATAACCACGGTCTTGCACACAGTGAATCTGATGAGCGGTCCCGCAATGGCACTTCACCATTTTCCCTCCCCTCCACGGGGTATTATCATGCTAATCTGAAAGAGAAGATGTAAAAATACATTTCAGTGAATGAGGAAGTATAATAGGAAGCAGGGACCTCTGGAACTGTGAGGAGACAAAAGAGAGCGTATTCACCCAGCTCCTCATGAGCAAAGCAGGGGTGACGAATGGACACAGACATTATGCTGGCTGGTTAATTAAAAGAACATAGCCTAATTAAAAAGATCTTCCTGGTGAAAGGACCGCCTCGACGCGGTACCTGACCTGTGTCTTCTGCACATGTTGGGCACGGAGCAGCCTGCCTCGCTCTCTCTTTTACGCATCTAATTTTCACATCAGAGGGGCTTTGACTGACGAGCGGCAAACAGCGAAGAGCAGTGCGCTGCAGGAAGTGCGCCAGATCGTGGTGGGGGTGCTGGTGCTTGTTAAATGACTCATGATTTCCATTAGACAGTCAGTGAAACCTGCACAAGAGATCTGATTAAATGTAATTCCACTTTTCTTGCACAAAACTTTTTTTTCTTTTTTTTTAAAATCCTAAATGTCTTTAAATCCAGCGATTCCGACAGTGGAAACTGGAAATTTAAGGATGGTCAGTTGAATACAGGACTTAGATCTACAAAGACTACAATGACCATGACCTTGTTACACATCACTTTAAGTGTAGGCGTTCACCAGCAGAAAGAAGAAAAGTTTTATGATGTTTTACACATTCTTGGATATGTAAAATATTCTATTTCAGACCACATACTGTACACAGATGTGCCTAATTATGTTAAGTGTATCTTAAAACCCTTTTTTGCATTTTTAAATGGCTTGAAGTAGATTGTATGAGTTTTTGAAACTAGTCCATGCATAACTCATCACTGAATATCTACATGCACCACAGACCAGCTGGGCTGCAGGCTGCTGCTGCCTTGCTCACAGGGGCCATGTGTGTCATGTTGAATCAGGCTGGAATGCAGTAAGCAGGAGAGAAGTTCCTCGGGAGCAGGAAGGTGGTGACCAATCAAAAAAAGGCTCCAGCCACACTTTTTATGAATGGAATGACAAAGGACTGAGGTAACTACCACTACAGTGCATCTCCAACATTAGTCAAGCAAATACACGAGGGCCCATTTTAGGTGAATTCTTTGCAGCTTGTAGCATTTTGTTTATTTTACTGTTTACCTCGCTGGCATCGAGACGCAGGAGGAAATTATTGCTGTCATGCGATAACTTTGTAAACTTGCAAAATCCTGCCTCACAGGAGTACAAACAGCTCCTTGGGTCCAACAGCCTTCACAGCCTTCAGACTGGACTTCCTGACATCTTCATCCTCTCGGTGCCTGTAGCAACCGGCCTGCACCAGCGAAGGCAGACTGTGTTTTGCTGGAGGGCTACTGTCAGCCTCATGTCCGAAGAGTGAACGTGTGTTTGTTGCCCCCTCATTGCTTCCACCGAGCCGCCTGTCACTGTGACATTAAAGCAATAGCGTGGTTTGGTGGTGGGTGCTTTGTTTACCCCGAGTTGGTTTTCATGCCGTCAGTCAGCAGAAAAGGCCCCTCGGGGACAGACGGTGGAGGAAGGGAGGACATGCAGGACAGCAGTGAAGACAGATCAAACAGCAGATGAGGATTCATTCGCTGGTGCAGGAAAAAAGAGTCTCGTGTGACTCAGCGGGAGGCATTTAGTTGTGTTTGTGTCTCTCTTTTGGTGGAAATAAGTTAACAGCCTCAGAGTAAATTAATGAAAATGTTTTCCAGCCCCGAGTGTTCGTCCACATCACTGCAGGCACACACACACACACACAAAATGCTGCACAATTATGGCTAAAATTACTGTCAGCAATTGCTCTGAGATTGTGCTCATGTTCTGAGGATCACAGTTTGACTTTGATCCAATTTTCTGACAAACAACTTGACCCATTTCATCTGCAGCAGCTATTCGCCTCAAAATCACCAGCACTGATAATCACATGAGGTAAGCTGCACGTCACGACTGCGGACTGTACATAAAGATGGACGACACGTCTCCACTTCCTCCCACTGCAGAAAAGTGAAACCGAAACGTCATGGATACGAGCGCCGCCATCTCGCTCTGGTGATGTCATGTGGAGGCGCAGTGTGTGCACTAGTGGTCAGGTGGTCCTGATCCATCGTGAGAAAAGTCATATTTATTCATGTCTACAGCCAGTATTAAACCAGATGTATGACTGAGAGAATTAGTCAATAAATTGATTAGTCCAGAGGCGTGAAACAAGTCACAGTCACATAATTCAACTCTGTGAGGATTTACTGCTTTATCAACATAAGTGAAATGTCTCAGGTCTGGTTTGTTGGTGGGGGAACAAAACAATCTGAAGAGGTGGCAACAGCCTCTCATTGACACAGATCTGTGAATTAATCGATAAATGCAACAATCACTCATTTCTGTTCAGCTGTTCATACCGTGTATACACTTAAAACATCAAATAAGAAAGTGTTATTTATATCTCTGGTTAAGACACTCAAGGTGCATCTCAGGAAAATCAGATTTTTTGTTGTTTTTTTTTCCAATCACCACATCACTCCCACTCACTCACACAGACAGACACAGCTGCAGGAGTGAGTCAACACATGGTTAATGAACACACACACACTCACACTCACTCACACACACACTCACACACACACACACACACACACACACACACACTTTCGGAATGGGTTCAGGGCACTGTATGGGAGGAGAAGGTGTGTTTTACTCACCCTGGACGGCTGCCCGGTTTGGATTCATATGACACTAACTGAAACCCTCCGATAAACCCCCGAGCTCTCCCCCCAAAGACCGGTTTAAAAATAGCCTCGATTCGATGGAAACGAGCCCGGAGTTCTGAGAAGCGGAGGAAAATGACCAAGCTTAGTGTGGGCGAGCAGACTTATCTTACACCACGTCTGAGCCAAATGTTCACTGCACATATGGTGACCGCTAAAATACACAAATAATAGCGTGAGAGCCGATGTACAGAACATAAACAGGCCGACAACCAAACGGCCCCAAATGTTTGCTCGCAGGTGAAACGCTTCACACACACACATACGGGCATGTGGAGTTAAATCTTAACAGAAGCACGGCATGTTCTAAATTTAAAACATTCCAGATTTAAGCACAAAGGTATGCAGAGAGTTGTTTGTGGATAATCAGCCACAATTCCTATCTGCAGAGCACAGGGTGCATGCATAAGAAATCGGATAAAGAGCTTGTGGGAGAAGGAGAGTCGGGAATCCAATCTGAGTTTCAGGAGCCATCAGTGTAGCGCTTCACCTAAAATTAGCAAAGTTTAACCTCGTGCGGTCCGTTCAAAGCGTCCACGGTGCAGGAGGTGCGACGGGACCCTTCAAAAAAGGAGTTCAAACGGCTCCGCTATTTTTAGAAAGTCTGGAAACGAGATGCAGTCAGGCCCCCACTGAAGGTACACGTCACATGACAGCACTGAGAGGAGAGCCCATTTCGTTTTCAAAAGTCGTGATAACTGGGGGAAAAGGCAGCACACTTTAACTGAACACACTTAAATGAATGAAATATGTGAATACCTGTCACCCTCTGAGTGTGTGCAGAGCAGGGGTGGGATATGAGGGGGCGTTACTGTGCAAAGGCAGCAGCTTTGGATGAGGGGGACAGAAGGAAAAAAAAGGGGGGCTTATCTTAGGTTTTTAATTTCCTGCTTCATTTCATGTTTCGGGACCATAAAAATTCTCATTTCGAAAAACTGCAATAAGCAACAATGAGACATGATCATAACTCAGAATTACTTCTATAGTATCTAAGCAGCAGAGCCCCTCCATCCTGCAGTCAGCGTAATTGCTTTAGCCAAGATGTGACAAGCCTGACAATTCCTGTGAGAATCACAAAGAGAAACCAAAAAATGTCTGATCAGATATTCACTCGCTGCCTCGCGCTCTTACCCCACGTGGCTTTTCACCGCCCTCTGTTGCGTGGAGCTGCTCTGCGGCCTCAGGAATGGGGACTACACTTGTGTACAGGACTCAGGACAGTCTGAGTTCAGTGCAGTGCATTTCTGCAGGATTTCACTCTAGGACACATAAGACAGTCACAGCCCGAGCTCCAGAAGTGGCCGATGGCTGTGCAGCCTCCTCCAAATTCTTTTGCAGGGGTGGATTTTTCTACTGTCAGCACTTCCTCGTTCCAAACTATTGTTATTATATCTGCCAATCAGTCAACCGCTGCCTCTGATACTCACTGAAAACTGTCCACCACAGACGTCATGCCAGGACTGCAGCTACTGACCGGTTACTCGACTAACCAGCTGGTCCACAAAACATCAGAAAATGATGAAAAATGTTCAAGTTTCCTTAAGGCTGAGATCATTTGATTGGACTGCTTGTTTCAGCCTGAGGTCAATCCAAACACGCAATTTTTAGACAGCACTTTGACCTCTGGAAACTTGGAATATACATTTGTTATCGTTTTTGACATTTCAGATGAAACAAACACACGCATCTATTAATAAGGAGAATAATCAATACTTACAGCTCTGACTCCAGTCCAAACTTGAGCAGATTGTCCAGTATCACAGCGTGGCTGCTGTGCATTCACACACAGCTTTCAGTCTGTGCACAGACAGCCCTCACAAGATTACCTGCACCAAAACTACATTTAAAAAAAGGTTTCTTATCTTAAAATTGCACAAAGCAGGAGCTTAGGCGTGCAGCTGACTCCTAAATCAAACCCAAATTAAAAAAAAAACTGTCTGGCAGAGAAGTTTGTCTCACTCGTTTGCGTTTAAACAACAGACTAACAACAGCCTAAAAACAGAATTGTGCCAAAATAGACACGGCTGACAGCAGACTCTCAGGCTTCATCAGCCAACTCAAATGAATCCAACCTGTTTTTCTATCATGTCTGGCTCAAACTTCTTTTCTCTCAATTTCACCACTCCATCATTTGTGAGATTCCAATCTGTGTCACAGAAGGCAGGATTGTGTGTTGTTTTATTGATATGTGATATTTTCAACACCCCTGCGCTTCTTCTGGGATGAGACGACGTGTCAGCAACAACTTCTTGTGTCGAAAACAAGACAAATCTCTGCTGCGCCTCACGTGTGCACCACATGAGAGAGCGGTGGGGAGAGGGCTCTGGGTGTCCGGTAGGCCTTTCCAGGGAAATAACCTCTGGCACAAAGATGGATGGGTACATTTCCTGCAGCAAAAACAGCCGTTTGTTTGGAGGAAATGGGAGAGTAACTGGGCTGTTAGTACAAGCTGTGATAGCCACCATGGCTGAACAGGCAGGGAAAATAACTCCACTAACAGAAGCGAAAACTTCACAAATTGAAAATCCACAGAAAAGGACGTTATGGTGCCGCCCACGCCACTTGATTGAGAGCCAATCTCTGGGAAGCCAAGCACAGAAAACCCACATCAACTAACACTTAGCAATGAAGATGGAGATGAGAGAAAAGGTGATGCTGCAGCAGAGGTGGGCAATATGGATTAAAGTTACCAGTGCCACCTACAGTCTACACATTGTGAAATGGCACTTAAGCATTTAATGGAAATGAAATTCACATTTATAGATAAAAAGAGCCTGATGGATATAAAAATACGAGAAAAACAAATTAAGGTACAAAGCAGTCGATCTGTGACGCTGCTCACAAACCGACTAATAAAACCTGTCCAATTCAAAATCAAGTTAAAAGAAAGACCTGTACCCAGGTCAGGTCAGAAGACCACTGTCCCTTCACTCAGTTCCACTTTGTTCGCAAGCCAACAAAGAACAAAGAAATCATGGCCGCCTGTCCTGCTCTGGAGAGGTGCATGCTGGTCCTATAGCCGTCGACATAAAAGATGATCAGAGTAAGGATGACACTGAAACCAGTTTCAGGGATCAGCGAGTTACTGTGCTCATGTACACCTAATCATAAAACTGCTCTGACACAACTGCTTCCAAAACTGTTTTTTGCAATGTGCTGTTAACCTCTAGTCTGTTGTGCTGAGCAGGTAGGCGGAGGAGGAGTAATGTCAGCAGTTTGGAGGTATTTTAGGATGATGCAATGATGGAAAAAAAAAAAAGTAGAGCAGACTGAAAACTACACTCTGCAAAACTGAGAAGACTCCAGCGAGACGAGCAACATGCTGCAGCCTCTCAGTGGGCAGAAGTGGGTTCTGGGAACGTCTGGGTCTGAATACGAACTTTTAAACATTTCAATAATTACTCATATCGGTACTCTGTAGCCTCTAGTACCCAAATAGTACTGCAACAGTACTTCTCAGACAATTCACAAATTTACTGTGCCTTTCACAGTACAGTCTGATTTCTCCACCAGCAGGAAGAGAACAGCAGGTTGGGGAGTCATGGTGTTTTGCTCCACATTCAGCCTTTCTGGCTAATCAATGAGGTGGGAGGTCTGCTCTCATTATGAAGTGATTAAGAGATCATTTGGAGCAACAAACCAAGGCACTTCTGCCACCCCACCCCCCTCCCCAGTCCAACCAACTAAGAGTTCAACAATCAATAACTGGTATGTCTTAGCCAGAGGCTTTTCACAGAGACACTTGTTTCCTTATTTCAGTCGCTTCCTCCCATTAAACACAGAAACGAGGAGAATCGAAACAGATTTTAAGGGGAAGTTGTGTTGCTGTGCTCTCCAAGGTGGCGAGAGGGAAAGTTTTGTGATGTCTGCATTATCTTAATCTGCTGGGAGTTAAAATTATGCTACTAAGCGTAGAGGTTTTTTAAATAAACAGGATTCCGGGGATTGTGGGTGACGCAGCTGAATGGGAGTTTCGGAGGATCTTTGCGCTTAGTCATCAGCTAATAATCCTTTAAAACCACGAAAATCCGTGCACATATGAAGCCGCATTAGCTACTTCTTCACATGAAATATGCATGAAAAATGACAAGGATTCATCTTTGGATGGTTCATTTCCTTTCAGGAGAGATCCTTTTTGTTGTGCATGCTGCTTCCAAGCTGCCCTGTGGGTAGCACACACAGCCTCCGTGTTATAAGTCAAAGAGTGTGTGTGTGTGTGTGTGTGTGTGTGTGTGTGTGTGTGTGTGTGTGTGTGTGTGATACTATATTGTGAACAGCTACTCTTTCCATCATATAAAGGGCAACTAATACAGGAGCGAAGGAGGTACAAAACATTAATCTACAAGTATTATGAGCACAAACAACACAGAGAAACCTTGGTGCATGACTTTACATAGAAATGAAACAAACAGAATCAAAATTTTAAACATACAGCAGCTGAGATTTCTTAACAAAGATTCTTTCATGAGATACAAGACCCTCTCTGGCCAAAAAATATAAATCTGAGGTAATTTGCTGACACTGCGAGCTACAGGTTATATTTTTCCCTCTAATTGCTGGACTCGATCCACTGTGCTTCATGGAGCGTAACCAGACAGTCATCATGTTCCCACTGCGCTGCTTGTGGCCATGGCGGGTTGGCAAGTGGAGGCTGAGCCCATGTTCGACAAGGGGTTAACGTTTCTGAAGAACAGCTCGACAAAACCACAGGAAGACAGCCAGTCTGGACGGACGGGCCCAGGCCTGTCACTTGTCCAGTTTGTGGTCTGCCGCCTCCCGCCATCTTTTTTCTTCTTCTCCTTCTCCTTCCCGCTAGCCTTTCACTGAACTCAAAGCTTTTCCTCCCAAAATTTACACACTCATCAGCTTGGCTATAATTTCCACTCCTGCACCAACCACACCAGGACCACAGGAGGGAAGCCACTGCACGCCTGGTTTTGGAATCAAAAGTAATTACAAGCCTGCCAAGGGTTCAAGTCTAATAGCTGATGATTTGACGAGTGGGAGAAACGGCTGTCAGCGCTGAAAACATGCACTTCATTCACCTTTACCTCAAGAAGGCTGCAACAACAGAAAAGGACATCCAACTAAAGCGGCGGAATAGATTGTGTCTGTGCCACAGGCAATGTGGAAATTAACTTTACAATTCAGGCCAATGTAACTGGGAGATACTGTGCACTAAATCAGCTAAAAGATGAGGAAAATTTTTTCCACCAATCACATTAAAGAAGTTATTTGAGCTCAGTTGGAAAAACGAATAAAAACTGTTGGAGGAAAAAAAAGCCACACACAGTCAGGACAGTGATGGAGGACCCACTTCAGCCACGCTGCACAAGGCACGAGGCAGGTCAGCCTGCTATTCTTAACCTGTGCATTTGTAATGGCTGATGCAACATGTTAATGTGATTTCTTGCCAGTCGTGGCCAAACAGGGCCAGACCTGGAGGCCAAGGCCCGGCGGTCTCAGCAGATAGCCTGGACCGACCTGCGCTGTGTCAGCTCAGGATTATGGATGACAGGGAGCCTGTAGGGCTGGCAGGTAATAATTCACTCCCCAGGGGTCCCACACCCTTCACTGGACACAACACAACCAGCCGGGAAATGGGGATGGTGTGTGTGTGTGTGTGTGTGTGTGTGTGTGTGTGTGCGCGGTGGGGGTGGGTAGCCTTGGAGCTCAGATCCTCACAACCCGCCCTCTTCCCCTCTTTTTTCACCATCTACTTTAAGAAACCCGGTTCTTATTGGCTGCCCAGTTGCCACGGGTTACCAGCCATGATCAAAATGAAACATGAGGTGCCACAGACCGTTGCCTCTCTCAGGTGCAGGGCCAAACAAAGTCCCATATGTCGCGGATGAGGAGCTGAGATTAACTGTTGCTTCCTGGAGCACGGCGCTGCACCGGCCCATTCTTCAGACATCGGCAGGTGAATGATGCCACCCTGTGCTTGAGGTCTGAGGCACTTCAGACGAATCACTGTTGTCCAGGTGCCACAACAATGGCCCAAAAAATATTATCCAATGCTCTCAAATTCTACTGAGCTTAAAAGGGGGAGGGAAGCCAATTGAGAGAGTTCAAGCTCGCCTGGGGATTTAATGTAACGTGTCTTCATATCTTTTTCCCCTCCGTCCAATCCAAACTGTTGACTAACAGTGTGTGTGTGGGTGTGCGTGTTATGTGAATGTAAGTTCAGATGTTGAGCACTTTATCTCGATGATGAAAATGGAAATAGGCCTCCTGAACATCCCCCAAGGGCCACAGTCCTCAGTCCCTGGTTAGGAGCCTATTTCAACCATCATTACCCTGAGGACCCATTAGGAAGATGGCATCTGCACACACGGGGCCCCTCCGCTGGGGCCTCTAAAAGCAAGTGCCGAAATGGAAATCGGAAATAAAATTACAAACTGGGCTAAATGCACCATTAACCATGCTAACTGAGCGGCGGACCTATCAGGGCCTGTAAATGAGAGCTGGATGAAGAGCAAGCAATTTTCGGAGGTGACAAGGAAATGAATGCCCTGCTGGTGCTTTTCTCCCTCTCACATTTACGAATGGAACTGAGCCATCAGCAGAATGTGACTTTCCTAATGGTGTTGTGCAAAAAAACACAGAGAAGAGTTGACTGCTGGCGAGCGTCAGAGACCACGACAAACGGGGGCTGAATATAGATTTATTTGCACCATATATAGTGTTAGTAGGAGTGCAGGCAGACATGCTGGTAGGTATCAGACAGACTCAGACACAGGAGCATCTCACTTCTCCTGCAGGGCAGCAGCACCTCTCCTTGTCAGCAGACCAGTAACATGTCAAATAAAATAACCTGAAACCACACTGCGATGTCCTCTGAGCAGCACAGAGTGCCAAGTCACCGTGCAACTGCAGCAGGAAACCGCAAGCCATCAGTGGCCTCCACATCCTATGATATCACTGCAGCAGCTGAGATGTGCCGGGGCGAGGGAAACTCAAAGAAAAATCACAAGACCCGGCCACACTGTCTCCACTTAAACATCTGACTGCTTGGAACAGGGCGTGCATGATGTTTTCTCCACAACAGCCAAAACAAGAGGGCACATTCTGAAGCAGAAGATGCCTGCTCTGTTCAATATGCAACCCTTAAGCTGAGTATACATTTTTAAAATGCCTGCAAAACTTTTAAAAGGCCAGGGATAGATGGGAGAAGAACAGAAAAAAAACAAACAAAAAAAGCTACCTCTGAGGCAGGCAAGAGGGCACAATATTGTCTTGCAACAGGCCGAGATCAAAACAGTGGAGTCGTCTGTCTGTGCCGGTGCTTAAGAGAGATTTATTTATCGTTGAAATGTTCTTAGGCTCAGCTGAAAGTGAAAACCCGCTGAGGGCTAACGCACAACAGGCTGCTGAGACAAACCGCGGTCCCACTTCAGCAGAGGATGGCTCAGGAGCTGCTCTGAGCGCCTGTTCCAACATAAACAACCACCAGCGGCTCCCGGGAACGTGAAGAGAGAAGAGCGCAGGTTTCTAATCTCTTTCTGCATCGTCCAATGCAGACTGCTGCTGCAAGTCTGCGCGCAAGAGCAGAAACCTGTTAGAACAATGAGCTCATCGTGTTCCCTCGGAGTTTGGCGTCAGGACAGAACTGCGGACGAAGTCAGCGTTATTTAGCTGGTGAAATCTATGCAAAGTAAGGAGGGGAAATGAGCCCTGCAAAAATACGAGCCAACAGTCACGCAAACATTTGTTTTCTCTCCGAGGCGCTCACGGCCTCGGATTGATTTAATAACATTATCGGCTCGAAAAGGAGCAAATTACGCGCTGCTTTTCTTTGGACAAACAGATCGTGCGTAAACAAGCACGGCCTGTTTCCGCTGGAAAATAAACCAGGCTATCCGAATTCAATTAGTGTCTTAGGCCACTAAAAGAGACACGTTATCAGTTGCTAATTTGTGATAAGTTGCAGAGGACTCTCGCAGCAACAATCCACAGGGGGAGAAAACATGTTTGGATTGTCTCAGATTTGACGTGGTGAGACGTTTATTTACACATATTACATATAAATCAGAAAATATGTGTGTCAGACCCCAGCAACAGCACGGAGGAAATATAAAATGCCTAATAGCTTGCAAAATCAGTATAACGTCAGCTGACACTGGCTTGCAGTTTCTGCTGCTCATGACCAAGACTCAAACAACATACAGCCGAGGAAAAGGGAAAATAAGCGGCTTCTCCGGACCCCAAAATGCAACTTGCGGAGAGTGAACGAACAGTTTAGGCGTAAAAGATGTGTCGAAATGTCGCTTTAACGTGATTACAACTGATGTACGGGTCTGAACGCCTTTTACATGGTGAAAATAATCTCTCTGCTCAGGCAAACTTGGAGCATCAGACTCCTGACTTTGCTTCATGAGCAAATTAAGCGCAGCTGCAGCAGCATCGCTCAAGTCATCAACTAGCAAGCGAACCACTTCTTACCTTATTGTTTCCTTTGTGCCTGCAGTGTGGGAAAACAACCGACGCTGTGGCTCAGACAGTGTAGCAGAAGGAGAAGCGGCAAAGTCGCGAAGGCAGACTTGTTAGCTGTTGCTAGTTTTCTTCGATAAGCGGTTAGTAATCCCAGAGCGCCAAGGCAGTGAAAAGGCGCCCCTCACTCCTGTGACAAGACTGGAGCTGGGAATCACAACACTTGGGCAGCAGCTGAGGCCACGCCCCCGCGCTGTAGTTTGACAGGCGAGACATCCAATCAAGACGGGGCGTTTGGATTGCGTCCTCTCCGATTGGTTAGTAGTTCAGCATTGTATTGCACCCCGCCCAGCTCGGCTCACTTTTCTCCCAGATGTTGAATGCCAGAACATTAAGGCCCGTGTAGCCTTAGCCAGCCAATCAGAGCGCGGGACAGGGGATTTAAACACACGCATAGTTTGACTTTATGGGAGGAGCTATTTAAAACGACATGAGCCACATTATTCTTGTGATATTTTCTTACACCATATTAGTAATGGTGTGGTACTTATTTGTGCAGGGCCACTAATAAATCTTTTGCTTTGATTTTTCAGCTTAGCACATGGCAATGAAAATGGGAATAACATTTAGGTAAAGGTGGCTAATGATGATGTTCTGGCTCACAGGCCATTTTGTAGTCACTCCTAAGGTCTAAAAGTTCTAAATTTAACACTGACATTAAGCTATTTTTATCATTATTTTGGTCAAAACCAAAAATCAATCAGTCTGTTGCTTGGATGACTCATCATGTACAACTTTATTCTGTTCCAATCACTGTGACACTATACACACCAGCATACACACATTAGCTCTTTCAAACAAATTGTGTTCTTATGTGAAGCTACTGTGTACACAGAGGATACCAACAACAGCAAATCAGCTGGTGATGTGATGTGCAGTACATTCCCAGAAACGCTAATAAGACACCTGTGCAGAGATGGCAGCGCTGAGGCATTTGGTCTGACTCTGCCTCAGCATTTGAAGATAATCTAATAGATGGCCATGGACTCACTGGCTCATTCCTCTCTAGTCTTCATCTATTGCATTTCCATTTCAGTCAGTCTTTCTTGTCAAAATGCTCCTGAGTTATACAGAAAAAGGACAAGTTCAAGTGGCTACTGCAGCAATTGTCTGCACTGGTTATGATACATATACTGTTAGCCACTTTGGTAGTCAGATAAATAAGATGGCGTCCTCTCAGGTCATGCTTGTTCATTACATTCCTCTTTGGCCTCAAGCCGCAGGAAAATGGTCATGAGCCTCTGGATGGCTCTGACTCAACGCTCGTAGATTTACTCCAGTCGTTTCTGTTGGCAGTGCGACGCTGCCTGTTGTGGTGAGGCTCTTTCGAGGGGAGGAAGAGGAGGCAAGCTTGGAGTGGCCATGATTCGCGTGTACTTGCTAAAGCTTTGGCTATCCTCAGTTCACTACAACTCTCTGCCAGCAAAGGTTTTGGCAGTAAAGAGGCTTGATATATTACATATATAGACAAGCTGTTCTCCTGTTCTCCTTTTCAATTTTCATACTCTTTTCTCTCTACTCTTCAGAGTAACAGGGCCTGTATGCAAACACCTTTAGAGCCTGGACGTCCAGGGCTCTCTGGTCAATATGTGCAGAGTACACACAAAACTACCCTGACCAAGTGATTGCTGGGTTGATAGTTATGGGTATTATTAAAGTTCAACGTTTTGGGAAAAACATTTATTCCATTTCTTGACAGGAGATGAGAAGAAACAGCTAGCTTGGCTCTCTCCAAAGGTTTAAAAAATCCACCTAAGAGCAAGTAATTAATTAAGAATGGCTTTATTGGCAGTATACATATTTTTACGTACACACACTGAATTTGTCTTCTGCCCATCTTTAGTTGAACACACATGCAACACCTGGCAAATTACATGCAGTGAAACACCAAGCACCTGGAGAGCAAACTGGGGGTTAAGTGCCTTGCTCAAGGGCACATCATCCAGCTAATGGGGGGTGGCATTTTTTGCATTAGTCACTCCACCACACCCAAATGTTTCCTGCCTGTCCGGTGGGGGAATTGAACCGCTGACCCTCCGATCACAAGCCGATTCTCCAACCTCTAGGCCACGGCTGCCCCCACGTCACTCATTAACATAGCATAAATATTTAGTTTACAACATACAGAGCAAAAGTGAAAAAATTACAAGCTGTGATTTTTCAGAGGTTAAGTAGCTCTTTCATTGTACTAAACTAAGCTAACTGCCTGCTGGCTAAAGCATCAAGAGTGACATCAATCTTCTTATCTGACATTATGCAAAAAGGGAACTGGACTGGGAACATGACGTCAGGACAGACATTGTTACCAGTCATCACCTGGACAAGGTCACCACCCACACAGGCAGGTAGTCTCAACCCTTTCAACTTGGTGTAACTCAGTTTAAGTTTATTTTCAACATGGCTGGTTAGCACTGTTGTTTAGTTCGCTGTAACAGCCAATCGCTGTCAAAATCAAGAATCTGCGGTTGTTTTCTGATGAGGATTTGTAATGTACTCTCAACCTGACTTGTCAACTTCATTTCGCAACTTTCTACACACAAAAGGGCACGAACTTGTTGCCTTCTGCAGTCTTATCTCACAAGAGCACACATCCAGCCATAACCACACAGGTGTGGAAAAATTTGAACACAATAATTGGCTAGAAAAGGGCAGCAATGCTGTGGGCTGTCATCATCATTCAAACTGCTGTTTACTTGTTTGCATAGGAACAAGGAAGTTTCAGCAGTGAGCCCGCAACACTTGTGCAAACCCACAAACAACACTGAGGGACATTAGAGGCTCCCTCTGGTGAAATAAGCAAAAAGCAGATGTACAATTTAATTAAAATAATTTCATGTAGATGTATCTTAACTTACTTTAACAATTTTGGTATTTCCTGTTTTTGTACGTTTGGAGGGTGCAAACTTAGACGCAGCAAAACAGCAAGCTACCACAGCAACATAGTAAACATTGGGTAATGCTGTCTTATTGTCTAGCCAGCATATAAGGATAGTATGGATATGGATATGGATAGTGTATATATATATATATATATATATATATATATATATATATATATATATATATATATATAAATTTGAGGAGGAGTTAGCGTTGTAGTTAAGGTTGGAGGCTTGAATAAGTAATGATGACTAAAGACAAAGTCACAGTTTTAAACTTGCCTGTGACTTGTGACAAAGATTTTAATTTTTAATTTTTTAATAGGACGCTGCTTTTGAGAACACAAGAGCATTTGTCCGGTTAGCATTTAGCAACTACAACTGTGGTTTTGTGTCAATGGCTTATTGAATGCTAACAAAATGTTTTATATATTTAAGTTTTTTTGACAGCAGTGGCTCAGAAGTGTAAGATATCAGGCTGTGACTACTCAGAGAGTAAGTGACTTGTTATTCTGTTGACTTCACTGTTGGTTTGGTGTCTTCATGAATAGTTGACAGTCAAAGAAAAGTTGAAACAAGTCAGTCATTCCTGAACTTAAACCCAGAGACCATGTTTAACATCTCCAGCACTCGTCATTGGTTTAACTATGAAGGTGATTTTTGTGAATTGGAGCCAATGAATTATCTTATTTAGGTACAGAAATAAGCACAAAATGCAGGTGACAATACAGTGCATAGTGTATAACATCATGTATTTGTTTGCGAGTGTTTATTTCTTGTTAAGAAGTGATTCTGCGACCTACAGGTTGAGTGTGGCCTGACGATCACGCGGCAGTACATCAGCAATGCGTGCACTGTGGGAGGAGCGTGTGAGCGCAGTGGAAGAATTCAAACAGCCCGCTTTGCAGTCTGCTGGAACGACTCGAACGACTTGCATCACCTTAGAGCCAATTATGAGAAACACACACATGCTGTATATTTTGTGTCTGGTCCCATGGGTCTCTTTGAGGAAGCCAAAGCACTGAAATCTGAAGAACAGAGCAGGAGAGGTGTGGGCTGTGAATCCAGCATAATGATGACAGAGTTCCACGAGTGTCGTCCTCTCACAGGACTGCAAAGACGATCTAGAAAGCAGACAGGATATTTACCTGTGTTCACCGGGAAGCTGAGCACCTCCCTGCCTGTTAAGAATCATTAAAATATGTAAATGTGTTAATACTGTTCCTGTGGGAGACTACAATATGAGGCAGCTTGGATTGATGGTGTGTGCAAATGGACTGAAATTATGTCCAATTTGTCTTTTTCACACTCTGGATCTTTTGAATGTGTGGATGTGACTGAAGGGCACATGTGGTAGTGTCTCCTGTTTGTGTCCTTGTGAATGTCTTCGTCTTGAGCTGAGCGCATTTATATGTGTATGTATGTTTGTATGTACTTTGCATTTACCTCCAGAGGAATTTTGTGACTCACAACACTATTTTCTCTTCTGAAATAAATCATCTTCTCATTTGGAGACCAAACTCTCTCCTGTTTCTCCTCAATCTGCCCGCAGGAGAAAATGAAGTAAATCAATCTAAGAAATTATCCTGCACAGTTTGAGAGTAAAAACACAAGAAAAACAGGAAGTTCTCTTGGCTCCGAACATCTGCATGGTGGATTTAAAGAAAACCGAAGTTGAAGAACTAACGTTTAGCTCCGCTGTTGAAGGGACAGATACAGGAAATCTCTCCTGCCACATGCCATCACACTGTACAATAACATCTAAACTCTGGTCATAACATACAGTCACTACGCACTTTATATGTTTTGCTCACTCAGGTCATTACACCTTACAGTCTACCTCTACTTTATTTTGCACTACATTACACTATTTATTGGTGTATATATACTTTTATTTATATTGCCTTGTATATATATTTTTTTTATTTTATATGCCGCTTTTTATTTAGCTATTATTTAGCTGTGTATTGCTGCTGCTGCACTGCAATTTCCCAGCCTGTGATCAATAAAGTCTATCTATCTATCTATCTATCTATCTATCTATCTATCTATCTATCTATCTATCTATCTATCTATCTATCTATCTATTTATCTATCTATCTATCTAGCTTTGTCACAATCGCTCTAAAAATTTATCATGAGCGATTAAGACAAAGCTTAAGGTTGGTTAGCTTACAGCTCGTGGTCTCTGTTTCATTTCAAATCAAATCCAGTGTGTTGCAGCACACACAGAACCAGAACAACTGAAACACTGCATTACAGTCTGCGCTGTAACCAGATCACATCATATACAGATTGGGCAGCACTGATGTCAACGTGTCCACATAGAGTGAAAGTAAAACATGCCTAAGTCTGCTGATTTAAAAATCTGTTTCAATGTAGTTATCACTGACAGCTGAGTATGAAGAAGTGATGACTTCACAACACGAGCAGCCATAAGGAGAGGCTGGAAACGTGTCTCGCCATTTGGCTGTATTAGCAATACGCTGTTTGTGTCTGTCTGGTGTCTGTGTGATCTTAATCCAATACTGGGATTCATAATCCCCAGCAGGTTTCTCAACTAAACAAAGCTTAGCAGAGATTTTGCTTTCCGTTTTTTTTGTTTTTTTGTTTGTCATCTGAATTAAATGTCAAAAGGTCAGTTTCAGGACAAATGCAAGCAGAACAAACAAGAGCTTCAACTCTCTTTCACTTCAGCCATCACTGCCAAAACACCGAGCCTCAGACAAAATCTTCTGCTGTCTCAAAATGACTCGATGCGCCTCACCAACTCACGCAGACATCAACACGCGCACTTGATACCCTTCCAGTGTGTGTATCCACTGTTGCACACCAATGATTTTGTGTTAAGCCATCAAACAGTAACATATGGTTTGGAAGAGATGGTTGTTAAGCTCCTTCTGTCTCAACAACCACCGCTAGTAATGCTATGATAATCCTAATAATAGTCTGAAAATGTATTTATCTCAAGAGCATCAGTGGTTGCTAGTGCTAATAGCGTTTTATGTTATCTGAAGGATATGATTCAGTTGTCATCAAGCTGTTAATGCATCATCATTATTCTTCAATCCCCAGAAGGAAAATAGTGCATGTGTTTTTTTTCCAAAATATTTCTAGATTATCATGAAGGCATTTTGAGCTATCAAACATAATCTTTAGTGTGTGTTCTTTTTGCTTTTACTCGGAAAGGACTCTGCTTTGGGTACATACTGCACACGCTCCAGCGGGTCAGCTACGAGGGCTTCCCTGCCAGAAATTGTTTTTGGGTGACCATAACCTTAAATGTCTCATCTTTGCAGGAAAAAAAGGCTTTTATTCTTCATTCATGGCTTATCAAAGTCACTGCGGAGTCATTTGTTAACTTTTGCAGCGGAGCAACAGAAGGCATTCTGCCGGGAAACATTACAAACTGGCATGGTTCATGCATGGCCCAGGACAGGAAGGCTCTGCAGGATGGGCTGACGGTTTGTGTTTATCCACCGAGCAGCAAACCGAGAACCGTTCAGGAAAAGATCCAGACGTGTCCTGTGCCATATCACCAGACTACAGAGCAGCTTCTTTCCTCAGGCTGTGAGACTCCTGAACTCATCCTCCACACTGCAGCTTTGAAAAGTTGGAGTGATCATTTATTCATTAGCTTATTTTTTATTTATTTTTTATATTTTTTTAAGTGAAGCACTGGGAGTCATATCTTCATTATACAATCTTATGCTATATAATGACAGTTAAATCAGTCTTGAATTTGTCATTCACAAACATGAGGTCAGCAGCACAATTCAGAGCCAACACTAAAGCATTTCAACAATGACAAAATCTACTTATTAATTTCGTTCATGTCTTCTTACAAACAGTGAATCCAGATGTGCTTGGGACAGCTTCACTGTGTGACACAAGGACACCACAGCAGAGTGGACACCTGCTGACACTGCAGTGGGAAGTCCTGTCCTCTCGCTGAAGGACGCACACTCTGACCCTGAGCTTCAGTAGTCCTCTCTGTGGCTAAAACACCAGCATGTGGTTAGGACTCGTGTCAGCGAGCATCTTGAAGAACCTCATGACATCCATCTGGCCTGAGGCATTTGTTCAGGGTTTTTTTCCTTTACTGCACATGAAAAACACATGGATAGAGTCATGCTTAAAGTTCCCCTCCACTCAAAAACATGTTTTTCTGATTGTCCTTTCAGTTGAATGTTTGACCTTCATCGTGCCAAACGATTTATGTGCAGTTTGACACCAAGAGGTTGTTTTCACATTCATAAAGTCTGCTGAAGAGTTCACGTGCTCAGTAAGAATCCAGTTTTAAGGGGGCGAGTCTGCAAGCATGATGTGTGACATCACAAATAGTTTGAAAGACAATCCTGGTTTGATTTTCGACTTCCAAAAATGTGATGTGGAAACTTGAAACTTCCAGAGCACACACACACTGTGAGCAGGCTTTACAGCGAAGCCGGAGACGTCTGTTGTCCAGCATTCTGGATGTTTAATGACGGGGAAGGTGTACATGTTAATATTTTACCATAATAACTGAAGTTCTTTGTAAAAAGAACAAACCATATACAAAATTTTTATTCATAGCAGACCAAAACATGACTTAAGGGGATCTTTAACTGCAATTTTCTGTATTTATAGGCTACTGGTGGACTTAGGGGTGCTCAAAAGAAATGCAGCAAAAGGTGCCCTCTTGGATGCTCCTATAGTCAATAAAACATGATAAAGTGTCCCATACGGTGACCCATTGTGCAAGAAAATGTCATAACGTGCCCTCCAGGGGGGCCTTCGGGTGGAGAAAATGTGATTCAGGGCCATATATGGAGTTCCCTACATGTTAGAAAAGGATTTGGAAAAGTTTCACCACAGTGGCCTTTTTATTTCACCCCTGACCCCCAGAGTCCACCACTGCAACGTCCTCACAGAGAGCTGAATAAACTGTAATGACTGTATATGTGTGCTGGAAGTACAGAGCTGTGCGCTGCTGTACGTTTTGTGGGGAAAAACATCAGGTTAATGAATCAAAACAGGACACAAATGGTCTTAGCTGTTTACACGGTGTTTGTAGCACACTGATTCAGCATAGCAGTTTGCCCACAAGCATCTAATAAAACACAGATCGCATGATTGTTTAATTGGGTCACAGTGTGACTCTGCCCCTGAGGGAGCTCCGGTGCTTTTGGCCTCCTGACACAGGCACCAACGTTACTTGGATGAATTTGTTTCAATGTCACTGAGCGACACAGTTTTCACCTTGAGGCTGGAAACGTGTTGTCCTGCCCTGCTTCTCCCCCCGTGATGCCCCTGCCTGCCCCAGCGTCTAGACAGGCCATTGTAATCCATAAACGTAACAACATAAAGAGAATGTGAGGACAACGACAGAAATTTAGCTGTTTTTCCCACTGTGCTTTTAAACTGGTGATATTGAGGGTGAGGGACACTAACAGACTCAACAGAATCATCAAGAAGGCCACCGTGTTATGGGAGAGGAACTGGACTCTCTGACGGTGGTGTCTGAGATGTTGTCCAAAATAAGCACTGTACTGGACTTTCCCTGCCACCCTCTCCACAGTGTGCTGATCAGCTACAGGAGACTCTGACTCCCACGATGCATCACAGAGCGACACAGGAAGTCATTCCTGCCTGTCGCCACCAAACTGTTAAACTCTGCACTGTGACAGACACATGCATTTTTCCCTTTCTTTCTTGGTCGGGGAAATTGCAAGTGCAACATCTGTACGAAAAAGAATTTCCCCTCGGGGATCAATAAAGGAATTCTGATTGTGATATCCACGGTACCTTTTGACTCTCTTGTCAGCCTGGACTCAACAAAGGTCTAAAGTCACTGTGCCTGCTATCACGTGGTTTACTTTTCAAGTGTCAGTTAATGCTGTCAGCACTGAGCTTTTGGTGTGTCATAGCAGGAACAAATAAGATTGAGAGAAAAAGGTCATACGACACAGCATTAAGAGTGAGAAAGTCTGCAAATGGAGGAGGTCGGGGTGGTGGATGACTCAGACAAACACAGGACTTTCACCCGGGAGACCAGTGTTTGTGTCTTGTGTGAAACCAAGATTAAAAGTTGACCTGTTTCAGGTTAAATTAGCTGGTGCTTTTAATGCAATAACCTCTGCTATAACTATCACCTCAGTCGGATAAATAGAGCTGGCACTCATGGTCAGGGTTAGTGATGTATACAGTATATCCTGAAATAGCTGTACAGGTATGTTCCAGGGTTGGGAATAACCTTCAAAAGAATGTACGGTGGCCTCCAAGCCTCAATATGCTTCAAAAGCTGTGCTTGTCAGATTGTCTGAGGGTGTCTGTCACTTTCCCTAACGGATAATCCAATAATAATACCTTCTTTACGCAGCGACCGGTGTGCACGTGTGTGAAGTAAGGAGTTTGAACGTCTTTATAAAGTTCTCTCTCTCTCATTTACACCATGGAGGTCAAAGCCACAAGTGCCTTCAAGGAGAAACTATTTAAAAGAGAGGACCATGCTCTCCATATGTATGATTCATTGTGTCAAGATCACAAAGACACGCAAAAGACGGGGAAGCCTTGGAGAGAAACCAGGCAGGTGGTGTGATGCAGCCTGGAGGAGGTTGTGACTGCAGACGCCGAGTGTGGAAGTTCAGAACTGCTGTTAATACTTTGGGTTTTATTTGTCTGAGGCTCGCTGAGGCCTGTGGGGTTTCCACATTAACAGCTGCATTTTGTTGAACTGAAGTCCTTTTTGTGTCTTGACAATAAGTTTCTGGTCCTTTTCAGTTTTTGAGTTCACCTGCACAGGCACTTTTTCTGGGTAAAAGGAGTAAGAGTGTTTTTCATTATTTATGGACATTATGGTGGCTTTCAAGGTCCCTAATATCAAAACACTGTACACCAAAGTGAAAGGAGGTTTGGAGATCTCTGGTGTTCAGTGGATAGTAACAAAGTATTCTAACTGTGCAAAGCAGGGGCACATTTGACTGACAGATACTGTGTGGACTGTATTCACTTCTTAATGCTATTAAAAGGAATAAAGTCTACACTGCACATCCCTCATTTCAAAGTGCTCCTGCATTATACATAAGCTTTGTGCCGCAGGCTTCCACATAATAAAACAATAAAACACTATATGGTACACTTTCCCCTGCGGCTTTTTTTTCCAATCATACACTTTCATTTACAGTGAAGGCCTACAGCTGACAAATTCCAGCAAATGAGCTTCATTCGCTGCAGTAGATCACCACCATTACAAGAAGCCAATATGAATAAGGTCAAGGGTGACAACCGCAGCAGCCACCGAACACTGCTGTGACAGAATGATGAAATGTCAAAGCCTCAAACCGGAAACAGAGACGAGCAGCGAATGAGAAGGATTTCTGATGCGAACATGCGAGAATAAGCAAAGGAGAAAGCTGTGCAGAGGACATATATTTCAGTTTTTGGAGAAGAAGTTGACATGATCGTGAAGTGACAAGTTTTCAGGCTGCAAAAGAGAGCTGGGAGCTACTCTTCCATTAGAACTAAAACAGGAAGGTTATTCCACCTTTAGGGAGTCGACCCTGCATGGATCAATGACCAGGCAGGAGCAGAATGCAGAACACGGATCAGTATGTCGAAAGGTTAGGGCGCATGTGCTGGTGTCAATCCTCACCAGGCACTGAGGAAACAGTCTGGTGACACAAATTGGTAATTTGCGTCCGTGAAACGATAATCTACAAACACAAACGTAGTGAACATCAATAATCTCGAGATGTTAAAAACCAAACAACACTCAAAGTATTTTAGTATTTAGTATTTCCGTCAAAAGCTGGCGCAGACTATACAGAAAGTGTACACACAACATCCAACGTAACATCGACCGAAGCTCTTACCATTTAAAAACCTTTATTCAAACAGGAATATAAATGTTTTGTTTCCAGGAATAATCCATCAGGAAAGCTGGCCAATCAGGCATGAGCATCGGCAAATCTCTGGTACATGAAATCTTTCACGTGAGCATCATATTTCTACTGTTTTCCTCGTGATCGTCAAGTGAAAAGAGATGCCACGGTGGTAACTTCACAGAGCAGTAAAATCCTGTGCGTTACAAACAGGTGTGCAGGATTTTGGTATCTGAGGGTTCGAATTCACGCAGGTGTGACTAAAACTCATGGATGCATTGTTGAAAACACTGAAACTGTGAGTGGGACAATCTGAAGGGGGTCTCAGGGTCCTTTCTGAGAAAATTAGATAAAAGTAGAGCAGAGATGAAGATTCTGGGGCTTCCAACTGATATTTTGTGTGATGTGAATGAATATGAATAAAAGAGGCAAAACCACAAAATAGAAAATGAAAAGTAACAGAAAACAAACAAGCTGCCAGACACAAACAAAACTAATCCATCTCACAAGATGTTATCACAACATGCATTTACATTTTAACACAATTATTCTGTTCTTCTTTTAGCAGGTTCAGAATGATATTGGAAAAACAAATGGAAAGCTGCACACTCATAATTCAGAAGAAGTCTCATTATTCTATCTAATTTTCAGCTCATCGTCCCCTCTTCAGGATGAAGGAACATTTCTATATAGAATTTAAAATAAGCATATGGCATCAGGGTTGTGTGCAGATTTCCCCTCCTTTCTGTGATGTCTACCTGAGCATGAACACCTCACTGGAATACGTGGTTGTTTTTCTTCAGGTCTTTAAGATGATACTGGACCATATGGCACCACAGCCCATAATAACAACATATGCAGGCTGGGTTGCAGCCTCCTGCAGCTGTCACACATGACGCAGATTTAGCGCAATTTGACCACCATCATCATCTCAAAGTACAGCTTCTTTCTGATCCCTGTCCTCACCCTTCTGCCTCCTGTGCAGCATCAAAAGACACAGTCTTGCCTGAAGGCATGCTGATTATTATGAGCAATCATAATCTTCCAAACAGCCACCTCATGCAGTGGTCCTAACTTTGCGGACAATTCTTGGCAGAGCTTCCATTTCATGAGACGGCAAAGGGGAAAACACTCCAAGAAAACAAAAATACTTAAAAAGATCACAATCTTTTCTGCAAAAAAAGGGCAATACACAAAACAGAAAAATGACAACATAAAAGTGGCAGAAATGGGGGACAAAATGGGAAACGAGTGTGGTAATCTGTGGGAGAGTGTTTCTCAAAAGCACTTCAGAGAGCCATCGCCTTGGCAGTCGAAGGGCCCAATTTACAGAGGAGAGGATTACAACGCCAGATTATCGCAGCAGAGTTATCAAGGCAGTCTCCCAAATAGCATCATTACCCATCTGGATGAAAACAGGCAAGGGGAGATGGGAAAAGAAGAGGAAGAGGAGCAGCTATCTTCACATCCCCTCTGTCACCACGCGCTGGTGGATCTGCCTGAAGGTTTTCAGGATTTCAGGGATTATTACGCTGAGTACTGCCCTGGAGTTCGCAGTAGCTCAGAGCTGATCTGGTGCACACACACACACACACACACACACAAAACCACTGCGACTGAACTGGGAAATCCAAGTCCCAGCTCTGACCAGTTGTAATTTCCTTTCTACATGTGGCAGGTGATTTTTAGTATTATCTTGAAGGGAGCAGAAGTCCAAGTCAACTTTATGTTTCTAGCTTTATAATACTCACAGTGTTTCTATGGGCTTTACAGACCCTAAAGAGCGAGGGTTTCTGGTCTAACCCAACCCTCTCTAAGAAGATAAGGAAAATGAAAGCTGAAAGTTCTTCTTGACAATGAAAAAAATCAGTTGGCAACACAGTCTCACCACAGGGTCCTTTTCAGCAGCTGTTCTGGATCGATCAGTGGTAGCCTATCACACAAACTTGTTTTTCTGAGTACTTTATGGACTTCTCGTTCACATTTTGCTTTGATTGAAAGTTCATTCCTGACCTTGGTAACACCAGCTGGCAGAGCACTCACACCACAAGGTTCAGTCAGTATGTTGTGTGAAACAGTGTGATAGAATCAACAGCTACCGAACAGCTCATCTTGTGGTGAGATCGTTCTGCCAAAAGCTGTATCCAAGGTCAAGACAGGTTTCAGGTTAGCAGTCTGATTCAGCATGGATCAGATGTCCTTAGAGTGCTCAGACAGAAAGACAAAAGACAAAAGACTTTCCACCCTTTGGGGAAAGACTGTTGTGCCAACAGTAAGTGAAAACTCTCCACAAAACCCCACAACGGTTCGATTTTAAAGAGACATAATTCAGAGTAACTTCCCTTTTCTTGGATGACAAGGAGAGTCAAAGCAACCCTATTGTATGTCATAATTCAAAAGGTGTGGAAACGTCCCATATGAATGTGATTCCTGGGGATGTGGGCTACAAATACATGATTATACACACCGAGGCTCAAACATTCAGCTGCAGGAACAAGAAGATAACACTGTCGTTGACTGGAGGTGGTGATTCTTATGAGATAGACAAATTTATTACATCCTTGATTTGCAGAAATCAGTGCCAACATTATATTCTGATTACTGGGCTGTGAATTGACAAAGTCATCATTTTGCAAAATGAGCTAATTTCATGGAGTAAGTGATACAGCATTTGTGATTTGAACCTGCCACACGTCTTGCGACCTTGGTGGTCTCCATCTCCTGGACTTTATATTTTTGGCTCAGCTGTTTTGTTCCCAGCGTGATCATCACGATCATAATGAGGACTTTTTGTTTGGAACAGGAGAAAGCAGAACTTCAGGCAGCGGTTTCTGTTACGTAACAAAACAAAAGTTCTAATTCATGTTGCCTGTCAACAAGGAGCACGTCTAGACGTTGTTTTCCAGCGACCTTGTCATGTGTTTGTCATCAGGGCTTTGTCTTAACTACTTACATCAGTCGGCCCATGCCAACGAACCAGGCTGCATGAGGAGCAGCCCCGGGCTCGCTGCAGCAGTTGGTTAGTCACAAGGACTACGGCGTCATATCCATCAAGCCCAAGTAAACAATTGCAGAAACAGCGCATGTGAGGCAGCTGTGGAGCTCCGTGAGATTCATCACAGTGACACACGACGCATCTCACCTCATAAGGTCACACAGACAAAAGCGTCTGTTTGATACTGAAAGTACTTTTATTCTGTGTGTGCAAAAAGTTCTGAAATTGCTGATCAAAGGTGAAGCGAGGTCCCTCAAAGAGAAGCTTTAACTCATGCTCATCCACCCACCAGCTCCACAGATAGGTATAACAGACACAGAGAAGCTGGTATGGATGTCGATAGGCAGGCATTGGGCCCTTAAGGGCATGTGAATTACAAATGAGAATGATTTTTTAGTGGGAGTTAGTGGGAGATTCAGTTGGTTGACTCTGCGGCCCCAGCCTCATCTGCCGAGCTGCGCCCGGTGGGCTGCGGGTCGAGGCCGGGTAAGCGGCCTCTTACACCTCTCCCTGGGGATGTTTACCAGCCAGGCTCAGCAGCTCACATTGGGTCGACCTTCCACTGCCTGCTGGCTCCCTGACTCCCTCTCTCTCTATATCACTGGTGGGCAGTTAAACAGCGAGTCACGTTACAAAATGAGCCAGAAAAGCCCTCTTGCCCTGGGCAGATCAAGGGCGGTATTTTAAACAGATCAGATCGCTCCATTTGCAGCCTTCCACAGCGCAGGGTGAATAAATCTCTGAGCTTTTAAAGAGCGGTGATTAAATGTTTTATTGCGTCCGTCTGCCATGCCTCCGGAGTGGGAACTGGTCCGAGCGCAATATTTTTTTGTTCACCATTTGTTTAATGACTAGCAATATCAATATTTTTTTGCACTGCAGAGAATGTCCACAGTCAAATATTGGCCTTGATATTAAAAGCCTAATCCTCCAAGCCCTCAATATCAGTTTTCCCACGGAAAGATTAGCCAGACGCTCCCATTTGTGGAGGCGGAGCGGAGCAGATAAGCAGAATGTAGAAGTTGTAGTTTGTCAAGAAAATGTCAAGATAATAATGTCAAGAAAATGTCAAGATTATATCAGAGCCAATAAAACATGACTGGTTGGCTCCTTGAATTATCATCACTGAAGGGGGGATTTTTGTTTAGAAACTTTATTAACCTTGGAAGGGAAATTACAGTCATTGATTTATTGATTTAGATGTAGGTGAGCTTATCCTGTGGGGTAATTGAATCTTTCCAGAAGTAGAGAGACGTTTACAGACGCACAGGAAATAATTTCAACCAATTAAACCACAAACATACTAAGCACAGTAAAACTAACAAGTCAACACAGTCTCTCACCTGCATATTTATAAATGTAAGATTAATGAGATACTGAATTATGTGAGATCTGCTTGTCCAAGTTTTTCTTCCAATTAATATGTTGAAAAGCTAATTTTCACAACTTGTACTGAGACATTTTCACTTGAGCCTGAGATTAGTTAAAGCACAAATAAAGAATTCATTGGTAAATAAATCCTAATTAAACAAGCTGCACTTTGCAAAAGTTTCTCACTTTTCCCATTTTTATGTAACATTAAAATAACTCGTGATGACTTTCACACAGTATGTGCACATGTCCACATGGCATACGCTCTGAATGATGTATGGAACATCTGCATTAAATGTCTACAAATCACTAGAGCTTTATTCTGTTCAGCTGGGTCCTACCGTTGTCCCAGTTGATTGCAATAACATTAAATCACAGAGAAATCCACAAAAGGTTTTCACTTTCAGGTTTTCATCATTCATTTACACAGCAGACAAGCTTTTTGGGGTACACTTTCTTGTTCTCTGACATTTTGAAACCCTTCTGGAAAAAACACAGCTTCAAATGTATCCACTTTACTGTGAACATGCTCTGAAATTATGAAGCTTTCATTACATGGAAGGCCTGCACAGGCCTCAGAACAGACCTGTTGTGGGGGTGGGGCAGGGAGATGGGGTTGGCGTTGGGGGGTTGGGGGGCAGTGCTGATTAGCAGCAGAGAGAACGCGTTGATGACCCATAACTCACCAGGGCATTTTTCATCGCTTGCCCACCCTCCTGTAAAGCCCTCTGTCCTTCATGCCCCCACATACCTGTTTACAAGCCCCCCACCCCCACCCCAACACACACATGTATTTGCAGCTCAGAAACTAATTAGACTGTCAGGGAGGAGGGGGGGGGGGTAATGTACCACGACCCTCCTCCCGCCGCTGAACTGACACCAATTAATGCAGTATTGCATGTGACTGTGACTGCCCCCACCCATCTCGGTGTGACAGGAGCAGTGACACATCACGGCAGCCGACTCTGTCTTCAGGCTGTTGTGGGGGGAAAACAACAACAGCAAACAAACAAGGAAGAAAAAAAAGCCACCACAGGAAGAGAAGTGGCAGCAGTATGATGATGTGGGTGAAACATATTGCATGTTTTTGAAACCTTTATTTGGGCAGGCAGGCTTTGGCACAGCGAGATCAGCAGCTGTCACACTGATGAGAATGGATGTGCCTGAAATGAGAATCCTTTATGAAGAGGTAATCCATGACATCCTGTTTTATTTCCTTTTTCATTTTGTCTCCGTCTCTGCTGCTGAGCGCTCGCTGCTGCGGCGTTTCTGCACAGCGTTTTCCTCAGAGATCACCTGTCAATCAGACGGTGCGGACGCCATATGGCGGCTTCTTCCTCTTCACTTTCTGTGGATGAGGTTTGTGCAGGTGGCGCTCTTGTCTTTGTCCATTCAGGCACAGCGTCTATCATCTGGTCATTCCAAACAATACAAAAAGCTTCACTGCTGGTGCGGACACACGTTTACTTTCCCCGTGCAAACAGACACGGTGCAGCACTTTACTTTGCATGAAACTGTCGCAAATTAAAGCAACGTATTACCACAAATTATTTATTTTTAACCTTTTATTACTACTACTAAGTGCAATAAAATTCTACTAACTGTTTTTTCCTCTTTAGTGTCAACCTCAGGACAAACAAGATGCTCAATTTACTGTTTTCATGAATGGCTCTCCAGTCTCCTTGCACTCTGAGCCAGGACCACAGGAAGTGAACCAGAGTGCCGTCGTCCTCGTCACGTCTCCTCTGGACTGTCCCTCAGCTCCGCTCTCAATAACACTGAAGGAGTCCAGTAAATTTTACTTGTATTTTAAGCTGCAATCAGCTTTGATCTCCTTGGACATTTTCTAAAAATCATTTGAAGGTAACCCAAAATTTGCAAAATGCTTCAGAGCTGTTCTACTTAACTTTAGAAAATTTATTAAACCTTTAGCTGAAACAGCAGCAGAGACCAGTTATAAACCTTTACAGTTATAAACCTCATTTCTCACCTTTGAACGAACAAGAACCAGTAACACTCTCACCTTTACTGAAACCCTCTCCAACAAAGCACCATCACATTTACACTGTATGAAAGCATGCAGTGTCTTGACATGAGCCTTTTTAAGATAAAAGCTCACATGGAATCCAAACCACCTCTGAAAGGTGGTGGTGGTTCGGAAGACTAATTTCCACCCATCAGGAGTCAAACATACAAATCACAGACAAACAGAGCTCAGGCAGCTTCGTGTCCAGTCCACACATACTGTCATGCCACCCAGTGGGAAGTGAGTTTGCTGCAGAAATGCTTCTTGGCTTTTGCAAAGAGCCATAAAACAGCGTAGACCATGAGTCCCTATAAATTTCACTGAAGCCAACACTAATGGCGTTCTTTTAGGTAAAGTGCCAGGTCCTCTTAAAAAGGGTCATTTTCAGCACATCTGTGGATTTGCTTTGGAAGCTTGCATGTTTATTTTACATATTAATCTTAAGAAGTGTCATTTCAAAGTACTACACACAATATTAAGAAAACACTGGGGCCACAGGCAACGTCTCACATAATCAGCTGTTTTGAAACCGAAGATTTAACTACCAGCTTGGCTGCAGCCTGAGATGCTTTAAACCAAAGCAAACCAAACCAATTCTGTGGACTGAACGCACATTCACTGCTTTTAAAGGAATAGTTCAACAACTCAGGAAACTCACAGATGAGTGTGCCAACCTTTACTTATTTATTTATTATCTGTCAGTCATTTCACATCCATACTGCTGCAGATTCTCACACTCATGCACACACGCGTATTCTACAGGGAGTCGGATGTTATCATCGTGGCATCTTGATAATCTTACATTATAGTAACTGTTGATAGTCAGCTAGCAGTAAAATTCATCAGCACTCCCATACAAACACAAGACTCTGATTTGCCATGAACTGAAAAAAGAAGAAGAAAAAAGCCGTGTGATATCATTCAACAGGGAGACTTCGACCTACTCATTAATTTTCATCTTTACTCTTCATCTGAATTTTAAAGATCTCCTGGGAAGTTCAGCTTGGGAATACACACATGAAATATGACTTCTGAGTGGGAACAGTGCTGTTTGGATTTAAGGCTTTTAAATGATATTTAAACAATAAAGAAGATCAGCGTCTTCTTCATTTTTTAATAAAGCGCCTTTGCAGTTTGCCACAGATCTATTTGACATTTAAAAATCCCTAATGCATTATCAGTTTTGATCACATTGTTACCTTTTGTTGGAGATCAGAGGGACTAACTAAGTTTATCGGCAGTTGAAATAAAGTTAGCAGTCACTTAAAAAAGACATTACTATTATCACATGGTTCAAAATGGGTAAAAATGTGCGCTCTGTGTTTTCAGAGCATTGTGGCTCTGAATGCCAGCTGCCGCCCCTCAGCTCCTGATGTTGGAGGATTATTACACTCATGATGCTGTAGGACGAGATGTTTGTTACACCAGAGAGCATCTGCCATTTCACACAGCTCAAACAGTGAATGGTCAACGGAGAGAAAATGCTTCTCTCATCCGTTCCTTTCCACTGTATCTTGACTGTTGCCCTCTGCAGTGACTCCTGCGCTCAGAGCTCATTTCAAGGCAGGTCACGAAGCCACAGACCCTGTTGTACCCATACCCTCACATAATACCTCAGCTGCCATGTTACAGCTCTCGCACCGTGTACCATTCACAGTATATCTGAATAGAAGTACACTGACTGTTTCATTGCTGCGCAATTTTCCGTACATCCGAGGTCTGAGCTGCCGAGCGAGTTTCAGTGCTCCTTTGATAATTGCTGTCCTTGTGTGTTACTTCACTCAAATGAGGGTCAGTCGAAGACAGGAGAAGCGTGGAATAGATGAATAAAGAAGGGGGGGGGGGGCGGGGGGGGGGTTAAAAATGTAAGTGAAAGTGAAAGAAAGAGGAAAGGGAAAGAAAGGTTAGACAGACGTACCGTGGATTTAAAAATGACAGACAGAAACATTTCTTTTGCAAATTTGTATGGAATAAAAGGGCAGGACTGCATTAAGCATATTGTGAAGTGACGCAGTGTAATATGAAAGCGTTGCACTTTGTACTAAACCGTCAAATAAATAAACATCAAGTCTGCTGCTCAGTGCAGCTTTGAACCTCCCTTGGCTCATTCACACTCATGATGCATTCACGTCATGTTGGAGGAACAGGAAATTGTCATGACTTGGTGGCCTTGACATACCTACATAGCCAACCCCTTAGCTATACCAGATGAATGTTTATGTGCCTAAATCCATAACTTTGCTGTTTAAATTGGAGCAATTTGTTAATTATCAAACCAGACAAAAGGAAGATGAATAGATTACGGAGCTTGGGTAATTTTCCTGGAGATGTTCTGGACTGGATTAGCTGTAGACCTGAAACTTGGGCTCAAGTGAAGGTGTCTATTTAAACCAGCAGACTGAATGACAGAATGTTAACATTCATTTAGAGTCATGACTCTGGCTAACTGAACACACTCAGTTCACACCTGTACACACCCCTGAGGGGAACAGCTGGCTCTTCAGCTGCTGAATTCTCCACCCAGCGCTAGTCCATAACTTTGTCCGTCTTCTGCTTGGTGCTGAGAGCTGGCAGCATACAGTGGGTTTATCAGATTTTTTTTTGGTTTAAAAACAGCTTTCTGCTGCTGTTGAAAATGGGGACAGTGAAGAGTAAATCCAAAAAGTTGCGGGCAGTGAAATGAAACCAATGAGCTGAGAGACGCTAAGACACTTCATATGAGCAGAACAGCAGAGTGAACGACGGTCTGTGGGTTTGTCACAATGAGCAAAATCGTTTACACATCAGGTAATCATTTCATCAGTTGTTGACACAAAAATATTAATTAATGCAGCATAACATGTGAGTTAGAAACATCTGACTTGACTTGCCTAAAAACTGATTTCACCAGCCTGGTTTCACCAAATGGCTTAATAACACCGATGTAGAGCATTTGTGAGGTCACACACTGATGTTGGACCAAAAGGCCTGGCTCACAATCTCCGTTCCAGTTCATCCCAAAGGTGTTGGATGGGGTTGAGGTCAGGGCTCTGTGTGGGCCAGTCAAGTTCTTCCACACCAAACTCATCCAACCATGTCTTTATGGAGCTTTGCTTTGTGCACTGGGGCACAGTCATGCTGGAATAGAAAAGGGCCTTCAACAAACTGTTGCCACAAAGTTGGAAGCATAGCATTGTCCAAAATGTCTTGGTATGCTGAAGCATTAAGATTTCCCTTCACTGGAGGTCAGGGGCCGAGCCCAAACCCTGAGAAACAGGTCCATAGAGAGGTCTGTCCCAATACTTTTGTCTATTTAGTGTATTTTTCTGAGATGTAGATCAAACCAGAGCTAAGAGAAACAAGTGTTTCCAGTGGTTCGTTCATATTGTCTGCAGGATGTGTAAGTGGGTAAAGGTTTGCTAAAAGGTCGACTGGTGGTTAGGTCTATGTATCAGGGTTTTTTGTCGTTCTTCTGCCTCCTATTGGCCAAAAACTGCTAAATAAACTTGAAAAGACAACTATGTTTTCACAATTAGCTTCTGTTTGGAGCCGTGGACCTCCAATATAGCAGAATGTATATCATTACCTGCGGCCAGCTGCAGCTCATCTTTTCATCACATCCAATCCAATATCTTTTCAAATCCCATTACCCCATAAAAGACATCATGAACTTTACATACAGACAGGTTTCATTTCAGCTGGTTTTCCGCCCCGTCGCCTCACACCGAATCCACGGCTGTGATAACTCGCAACCGCCCCGCACCGCTCATAACATGCCACTTCCTGGCGAGTCATAATTCAATAAGTCTGACATGGAAGACACGCCACAGCCGGCCGGTCACTCAATCTCATCCCCACCCATTCTCCTCATTGGCAGATAAGAGACAGTGATTGCACTCTGTCACTTTTATTCCCTCGCTCTGTGGAAGAGAGATGGAAGGCAAGCTGTGGACGCCTGCCGCTTGATCAAATCAGCCCACCCTGTCACCCTCCCCCGGGCTGCCGATCCCCACACCCCCCCGGCTGCAGACCCCCCCATCCCCATTGAACTCCTGTGTGCCTGCTGGCATTTGAAATGTGAATCTCTCGTGCAGCAGTGGAGAAAAGTGAAAAGGACCTGCAGATGTCAAAATGGTGGCATTTCTTAGATGGCAACATCTTTCTTTTCAGTGTCTCCGCTCAGAGCTTTTTCCCCAAGCAGAAGATTATTCAACCATCAGTAATCATTTTTACGTTCTGTTTTAAAGGTATTTAACTTGTTCCTTGCAGCTGTTGATGGACATAAGTCAGCCTTTGTGGGAAGCTGAAGCTGCAGCTACAGAGGAATAAGACGAGGGTCAGTCCGTGTCTCATCCCACACCTTGAGCCTTTACCTTCTAACCTTTGCTCCACAGAGACACACAGCATGACAGCAGTCGGGCCCTGGGTCATCTAATGAGCTGCTGTGTTGTGTGTTCACAGCTGGGAGTTTGTGGATGTAGTAAACAGGTACAGGAGGGGCGTGGAAGACACGTATGATGCATATCTTGTGACCTTTTGGAGCATCAGTTGTCCATGTCTTTGTGTGTGACCTTAACAGTATGTGTCTGTTAGAGTTGGTTAGAAGCACACGAGAGGTGAGCATTTCAAAATAAAACACTAAATAGAGATGAAAACTCCAAGACCACGACATTTTCCGCCTCTGGCTGTAGATTTGAGCTGCGCTGCACCATCCAGACAACAACATGATTTCCTAGAGAATTTCCCTTCATGTGTCACGCATGCAGCACTGTGATTGGCACAGCTATTTCAGACAGATGAGACCGGTAATGTGACTGGCTGACAGAATATTTAGTAATCACCAAACCATCTGATCTAAATTCATCTTCAGCCAGCCCATTTGCACTGCGCACAGCCACACTGAGCTGAACCAGAACCGCAGGTGCAATGTTAAAATGGACCTTACACAGTTAACTCTGACTGTGAGCAGCAGAATAAACACAAAGCACCACACTGTGTGATTTCAGCAGAGAGAACACATTATGAACAATACTGCATATACGCCGTGCAAAAATGAAATGGCAGACATTAACGGTAACACTAACTGGATTTCAGACACAGCCTTGGTATTCAGGGTTATGGTTACATTTAGGATTAGTGTCAACGGTCATCTTTTCCAAATAATAACCAGAAGCACAGTATTTTTCAGTTAACTCTTAGTGGTATGAACGCACTCTGGCCTCATGAGGTGTTATAGAATGCACCTGCGTGTGTGTGTGTGTGTGTGTGTGTGTGTGTGTCAAGCTCTGACACAAAGACATGGGGACGAGGACTTCATGGTACACCTCGTAAACTCTGAAAACTACTTTGCTTCATACAGCACAATGAATGGACACCAACGGGGACTTCGAGGTGCATTCAAGTGAACCTCATAAACAAACCACCTCAACGAAATACAAATTGCAACGTACAAAACATGTGGGTCAAAAATTACAGCGAAAGAGAATCACAACTTCCAACTTGATTCAACATTTGAAACTGCACAAACCACAAGGCTCACTTGTCAAAATGGCATCACATTTGATGAAGAGTGCACTGCACGTCACCGCTGCCCTGAAACTCTCCGAAGACAACCTGAGAACAAGATAATGACCTGCTGGCCCTGGGCAAAATGTTACGACCGCCTGTCTCACAAACCCCAGTTTGTCTTGGCAGCAGAAGAAAGTCAAACCTCTCTGACCAGACACTGACACGTTTCCTGGTGAGGGACCTCGATATGATTTCTGTATAATTCAAAGATGGAGTCGCACGTCGTGTATGAGGGACTGGAAGCCTTCTTTAAATTATAATGTTGAAAATGATTTTGCCACATGGCTACCTAAGGGGGCTTACCTTCAAACAAAACAAACAGAGTGATGACCAGCTTAATGTTGTCGAACCGCTGAGCTCCAGATCAGCTTTCCAGTCACGTAGAACATGTGAAACAAGGACGTGGCACATGATGCATTTGATTAAGGGTTTCTGACTGACCTTTACTGCTTCTGAGGGGAGGAATGAAATCTGTCTCCCGCAGTCTCTTTTCCCAACCCTGGTGCTTTTCTTTCCCCTTCTGTGGAGCGAGCAACTGTAGCCAGACTGCCACTGCTCAACACATTACTCATATCCATATTCATAAAGTCGGCTATGTCAGCCACCTGTTCGCCATTGATCAGCATTTATTGTGGAGAGGCTCACAGATGTACAGAGATTTGGTGTTTAAGCAGCCCTGCGGTGCCCCAGAGGAGACCAGAAAGGAAAAAGTCTCGTGTCTAAAGGTGACATTCCAGGAGTTTCAATAGTTTGTGATTAACTGCTGTCATTTTTGTACTTATCTCAGCTCATAATTTCCTACGTTTTCCACAACGTTTTGCCACACACCCCAGAGAACAAGTGTGAACTTGCTACATTCAGCTTTATAAACGCACAGCGTCACACAGTACGAGGTACAGCGAGAATGAAACTGATTCATTTGAGAGGCTTGAAAAACTGATACTCCAAAAACATGTCTTGTCATGTAACTAAAATGCATTTCCCTCTGCTGAGCCTCCTGCCCGGGTAGAAGTTGGTCTTTGTGTCTCTTATATGATTTATTTCTTGCTGTGTGATTGCTCAACATCACTCAGGTAAAAGATTGATGCTGTCGGACATTCTGCTCTGTATACAACTACAGATCCTGCCCAAAATTCACACCAAAATATGACCATAAAATAAGAGAGCAGCTGCCAGCACAACAAAAGTATGACTAAAACAAATCAATTATTTCCTGAAATTATAATTCATGTAGTGAAGCACTGAAGTCCCAGAAAGTTTTCTGCCACATGAGGTACTAGAAGATTTATGGCTGGTGACTAAAGAGGATTCATTTTTGTACTAAAATGCTTCCAACTGGGTTACCAGACTCAACCAGGAAGTGAAAGTGTCCATTTCATGGGGGGACTTTAAAACCTGATGTTCACTCTTGATGTTTTATTGCAAAAAACTGGGAATAAAGGAACCACAACCACATCCAAATCCCTGAAAAACAGCCACACCTGGATTCAATAATGTAGAGGTGCGTGTCCCAATACTTTTGTCTAAGGAAAGGAAAGGAAAGTGACATATCTTGTCATTGGAGGGAACTCACTCCAACGAAATTTGTTCTCTGCATTTAACCCACCCAAGTGACGTGCACACACACAGCAAACCCGGGGCAGTGGGCGACCGCGTGCAGCGCCCGGGGAGCAGTGGGGGTTAGGTAACCTTGCTCAAGGGTACTTCAGCCATGGACACCGGGACGGGGAATCGAACCAGCGATCCACCGGTTACGGGTCCGACACCCTAACCGCTGATATATATTGTACTTTTCACACATTTTTTGCTTGAGGCATCTCTAGAGGCTTGACAGTTCAAAGTAGTTCACAGACTTTGCTATTCTTTGTCAAGGCTTCATGCTATAAATCCCTTTACCTCTTCTTTATGTGATACGTGCAAACAAGCAAGAACACATCCATGCTTATATCCTGCTTATATGCAAGGCTGCACAAGATTCTCTTGTATGAGGTGTAGTTAATCCTTCCACTCACAAATATGAGGGCAAGCCATTTCACTCTGTCCACTTTCGGCCAAACGCCCAAACCTATCACAGTCAGAGACAACCTCTTTGTATCAACAGTGGCTCAGGGATCTGGGGAACGTGTTTCATGGACAGGCTTTACTATCAGTCAGATCTATCCAACTGGAGGCCCATGGGCTGAATCCAGCCTTTCACAACCTCAGTCCAACTCTTTGATCATTTAGAAATATGAAAAAAGTCCCATAAGGTATTTCTTCCAATAAAAATGTACTCACCAACGTCACTCACACTGCCGACACAAGCATCAGTTAGTTCTGGTGGTTGGCCGCGGCTGCAACCAAAAATCCTACAGCAGTCTTTTCAACCCTTCAAGAATGAAAAGCAGTTGTCTTTGTAAACCGCCAATTCAACAATGAGTGTTTATCTTATCTCTGAATGGAGCAAAGCCCAAGTGTTTGATATGCGACAAAGAGTTTCAGCAGTAAAAGAATTTAATGTGAGCAGACTTTTCCAGACTGAACTCGAACATTATAATAGAGCTTCCAGCAGATTTGGATATTTGCTGGCATTATTCTAACACATTTACACCCCTCGCTTTACAGGTCAGACATAGGAAATGTAAATGTCTGCCCACTTGGGACTTTTTCTTTCAAATTCAGTCCTTTTGGAAATGATCTTTATTATTCATCAATTCGTTGCATTTTTGGTCCTTTTAGTGGTCTTCCCTGTCCTTTAGTTCCTCTTATTATTGGTTCATTTTTTCACAGGACGAGTGCCAAGTGAAGAATTGAGTTTAAAGTTCTAGTTAGGACTAAAGTTAAGATAGGACAAGTTTCTAGGCCCAGTGGCTTCAAGGATCATCGAAGATCCTGACCGCAGCTGTCTAATATGTTAAGACAGGTTTCATCAAGTGAAACCCGTCTTAACATATCAGGTCCATTTTCTCTGCACTGAACCTCATAACCCCAACTGCTCTCAAACTCTGAACAAGTTCAACTCCTCTGTGATACGAGTCTAATGTGTAATCACAATAATTTAGGAGACTGCTGAGAGAGAAAAAGTGAAAATAACCACTAGAGGGAAAAAATGTCCCCCAGAGCAGCAAATTCTTCCCAATGACTCAGCTTATTTGATTAATTTCCGACATTAACTGCTGAAAACTGAAAATCACTTCAGCTGAACAGTCGCTGAGACGTTACATAACGGCCGATCAGCCGACTTCCGCCTACAAATGAAGTTGTGTTGGCCTTCAGCGAAATGAGAACTGCTCCGAGTTTAACCTCCTGTCAGAGGGTGACAAGTTTCAGCTCCCAGATGTGGAGGTGATCAGAGAGAATCTCAGACAAACCTGTGCACCCCGGCTAGCCCTCCTCAAACATCTCTGGCTTCAAAGAGGATTTGAGCGGAAGGGAAGAGACCAAGGCTCTGCCAGGAGAGAAAAGGGACTCATATTTAATTCAGCAGCGCAGAAACTCCCCCACGGGTGCATGCTTAACAAGAGTTTCATCTTTGTTTTTGTGTGAAACAAGAGGATTTTATGGATCCATATCATCTCGAAGTAACTCTGCAGCTACAGTACAGAAAGACCAGAGAACATCCCACAACCTGGTTTTGAAATGGTAAATCATGTACATTTCAAATGGGGGATAAAAATAGACAAATTCTGAAAGGTCTGTTTGGCATGTGGTGTTCTGTAGTTTTTGATTTTTACTTTTTTTTAATATCACATTCTATTGTGAAAATTTCAAAAAGCCAAGCAGAAAATTTGTCAGCAGTGGTGCTGCAACCCAAACGAAGTTTGTGTTTCGAAATCTCTTCCAAACTTCTGTAATACTTTGTCATATTTTTATGGAGGACACAGTGTTTCAACACTTTATTCTTATGTTTATACTGAGAACAAGTCTTTCTATTGTGATCAAACCAGCGGAAGTTTTGACAACAGCTGAATCATTTGGTATTGTCTAACATATTAAAAGCATGGGTGGCACAGTGACTCAGTGTTTAGCGCTCTTTCCCCACAGAAAGAAAGCTGAGGGTTCACAACTCCCACAGTCTGACAACTGGCACAAGGAAAATGAAGAAGGCAAACTGCCCACAAATAGCTAATATGGCGACATGTAAAGAATAATCAGCGAGAGTTGTGTCGAGGTGCTGCTGATGGCAGGGCCAGGCTGCATACTGCAGAGGACACCATCGCAGTCAGGGATCTCATTGTGTAACTGACCTTCTGATCATACTCGGTCTTTCTCAACTCAATGGTACACAGTGTGTGTAAAGTGTGTGTAAAGTGTGTGAATATCCCACACCTGGTGGTCATCTACAATAAGTGACAGCAGATCACAAGTGACAAGGCTACATGTTAGGATGTCGGTTACACAATAAAATCATTGGCACATTAGTGTTTAGACATCTGCTTTTCCACAAGGTGAACCGACGATGTTAGCAGCCTCAAAAGTCATGCATTAGTTTTCTGTACCTGCTCAGGTGGCGGCTGTATGACTCATCTTCCTCTGAAATCTTGTTCAAGGGTGGAGGAGGAAGAGTCTGTAGTGGGAAGTCTCAAGGGCAGCTACAAACAACAGATTTTGTTGTTTGTTGCTACTTGCTGAAAAATTAAACAGAAAATATTTATATTTTATAGCAATGTTGAGTGCTGCTGATTATTGGCCACGTTTTTTGTCAACCTTGGCATAAATGTTGCTACCGAGCAGTTTTCAAGAAAAAGTAACTACAGGAGAAAATTTCAAATTTCAATACACGAAGGTGACATTTAAGCCAGTTGTTGCCATGAGGACATTCAATGTGCACTAGATTTAATGATGCTACAACTAGTTATATAAATGTATCCGAGGAACCAAATGTACAGGTGCATGCATGGACGGGATAAAGTGGGGAACAAAATACCTGATAGATCTTAGCAGTTCATTGTCAAGAGCAGCTGATTCAATGACGCCCAGTCAAGGTTCACTTGTGTTTTGTGTTATCTCACCTGGTCTTCATAGGTAGATGACATTTTTTCTCTTGTCAAGAAGCTGATGTTTCTGAGTACTTTTAGTTTAACATCTAGGTTTCCAAAACAATTGAGAGAAACTCATCTTTGTGATGAAGACTGTAAGATGGCGTCGAAAGCTCAGGAACAAACGAGCAAATGGACCTTTGCTGTTGCTTCAAAGGTCAAGGATAAACGGTCAAAAGCTTTGAGGCCAACATAGATGACGTGTCTTAAAAGTGAATAATGTTAAGCTTGAACATCTGCAATGTTATGACACATAAGGCACGTAAAGCTCGAGTGAAATAGTTAAAAGCTCCAGAACAAACAAGTAATGACTGCTGGTCATTGTTCCAAAACAGGTGGCGGCTCCACCAGTTTCAAAAGAGGTCTGCTTGTTTGTAAGCTTATGAGAAAATGAGCCCACTTCTCACTTGATTTATGACCTCAGCAAACAGTTTCCTAATGAGTTTATGGTCTCAGTCGCTGGTTTCAAGTCTTCTTCAACACAGCATGATGTTCATTTTGCAAATTATGCCCTCATTCACAGTAAAACAGACCGTAAAGCAGAGTATGCTTTAGGCCATGTGTCAGTATCCTCACCAGCTCTACACCTTCATCCAAATCTGAATCTCACTTCTGGCTGGCAAAAAACCAAAACAGCAGCAGCCAACATGCCAGTTTTGGATTTCAAACCCGTAGACCACAAACCACTGGGTGACGTCACAGCGGCTCAGTCCACTGTTTATTGCACAGTTATACGGGGTTAAGCATATCAAAATTTGTGGCACAAGTCTCAGATGTAGTGGCGCTACAACTTTCATCATCCATCATCAATCACTGCTTAACCTCCACAGGGTCAGCTGGAGCCTGTCCCAGGTGACACTGGGCGAGAGGGGTGCACCTTGGACAAGCCACTAGTTCATCACAGGGTGACGTATAGAGACGGTTCATGCCCACATTCACGTCTACAGTCACCAACTAACCTAACCTGCAAGGCTTTGTTCTGTAGGTCTGAACCCATAACCCATACTGTTCCCAAAAGTTTCACATTTTGACATATTTGTATCATGGAGCTGCCAGTGAAACCACACTTTATAAACAGAATAAAACACAGAATCTGTCATGCTATTGAATGATGATGTTTTTACTCTGGAACATTAACTGCTACAACTCAGGGTCATGTGTGGACCATTTGCATGATGAATACTTTGATACCATGACATTATAAATTTCACTCTCTGTTTCAGAAAAACATCCATTTGGCAACAATCATCACTGATTTACTGGAGCACTGAAACATGGAGATACATTAAAGGTCGTGTGTGTTTATTCTATATGGATTTAGTAACCTTTCCCACCCACACACAGGCTGAATTCTCAGAAATAATGTCCTCACTCTGCAATGTTTGCTGCTGCTTCTGCCAGACTGAAGGGCCACTGTTTATCAGAGGAAAACAAAGTACAGCCTGCCTTTTTTAAAGCCTCTTATGTTCATATGATGATGATGCAGTTGACATGATGAGTGCACAGAGCTGCAGAAACTCATGACAAGAACTGGGGAAGAAGAAGAGACAAACACAGAAGGCTGAGTGTGCTGGTGGTGAGTTTCATGAGTGAGAAAGGCGGGGAGAGGCGATGTCAGAGGTCGCACTCGGACAGAAGTGAAGAGAAGAATCACACAGTAGAAGAAGAGAAGAATCACACAGCAGAGGAGACATCAATAACGTTTTTTTCAGGAGTCTTCCCCACGACCTTTGAGTGTGTGGCACACATTATTGTTTCCTTAGAATTGGATAGTGATGTCTTCTGTTGTGGGATGATTTTGTACTTATGGTCAAGTGTTATTTTTAAGCAGTTGGTACTACTTCACGTGACAAACACAAGACTGCATTAATACTATTTACTTTAGCATATCAAATGACTGGGCTGGATCAGACTCGTTTGGAATCAATAGTATGTCTCCAAAATGGAAAAGATATGGGCTGCGAAATGCCCTGGGAGGACGGACTCTCCCTCACTCTCTGTGGTGTTTTTTTAAGCTTCTGGGCTCATTTTCGTAATTTTAATCTCTAAATTGCTCTATAAGTTATGTGAACATGTCATTTAGATCAATATTTTGTATCACTCCAAGGATGCATCCTCATTAAGAAAATTTAAACAAAACGATCAAATTATTTTTTAAAAGATTAGTTGAGGCTAATCTTGAAAAGTGAATGAATCATTTTTATTGTTGGGCAGGCTACCAATTATGGCTGTTATTGATGATTAGTTGAGCGTTTTCTCTTTCTATCCATGTTTCTGCAATGAGAGCCAAATGCTTTGAATTTCAGTTGTGATGGCAGCTGCTACCCGCCATTACAAATTTCACCAGCCATGTCACTGCAGCTGAGACAATATATTGAAAAGGTCTATCGTGTAAAGGCCATACAATCCTGGGCCTGGGAAAAAAAGGACCGACCCTTGGAAACTTGGAAAATGTGCTGTAAAAAGGTAGAAATGCTGCAATAAAGGAGGAGCAGAGGATGATGATTACAGGTCAAAGTAAAGAGAAAGAAGAAAGGAAGATTTCAAAGCACTGAAATGATTTCAAAAATGTTTCCTAAGGTTGAAAACACTTTTATGTAAGAAACTCTGGATGCAAAGAGAATCATTGAAGCCAAGCGTTTGTGTTAAATGATGCTTTCATCAGGCCCTGCAGGGAGCATCAGGCTGAATTTTCTAATCTAATGTTAAGTCTCAACCTTGTCAGGTCTTATACCTGACAAAAGTGACAAAGGTGTTGGGATGCACCTCTTTATTATTGAGTCCAGGTGTGGTATGGGGCTGTTTTTCAGGGGTTTGGACTCTGACCTCCAGTGAAGGGAAATCTTAATGCTTCAGCATACCAAGACATTTTGGACAATGCTATGCTTCCAACTTTGTGGCAACAGTTTGTTGAAGGCCCTTTTCTATTCCAGCATGACTGTGCCCCAGTGCACAAAGCAAAGCTCCATAAAGACATGGTTGGATGAGTTTGGTGTGGAAGAACTTGACTGGCCCACACAGAGTCCTGACCTCAACCCCATCCAACACCTTTGGGATGAACTGGAACGGAGATTGTGAGCCAGGCCTTTTGGTCCAACATCAGTGTGTGACCTCACAAATGCTCTACTGCATGAATGGGCACAAATTCCCACAGAAACACTCCAACATGTTGTGGAAAGCCTTCACAGAAGAGTGGAAGCTGTTAGAGCTGCTGAGCTGTCTGAGTGTTTACACTGAGACGTCATTAAAGTCCCTGTTGGTGTGATGGGCAGGTGTCCTAATACTATTGTCTCTAGAGTGTATCTGTTTAAATTAACCTACACTGGCTGGCTCCAGTGGTTTTTGTAATCAGTGGTCCAGGTTTCATCCCTGCTTATTTACAGTAGTTATGCTGTCTTATAAAAAGCTTCATTGTGTGTTTTCAGTAAGCATGACGGGTTTTTTCCCTTTTATTTTGTTACTTTTGTAATGTGAATGCAACATATATACATTACACACACACAGCAGGCCTCTCAGAACACAAGTCAGTCGACAAAGTACTGACACATTTAACACATACTGTATGTGAAAAGAACATGTTTTTCCTCTGCCGAGACACACATAGCAGACAACCTGCTACTGTACCTGAAACAGCAGCTCAAGCTTTTCCAGGAAGGAAATTAACAGCGCTGGCATCAGCGTGCTTCTCCACCTTCACTGCACCATTTCTCCCCTGTTGTATGGCTGCACACTCTTGCCGCAATGTCCTAGTTGGAAAACACATAGACCCACATATAAAATCTTTCATCTGCTGCCACTTGTAACCGATGGGAGTGTTTGTTTCAAAAGAGGAAGTTAAGGCCAGAAATTGCAGGAGCCTGGCCCAGTGACTGTCAACACACTGGAATTAATCAGAAACCTATCAAGCCTGTCCAGATATGTGATCACTCTGCCTTAGGAGGGCAGTAAAAAAAAAAAAAAACAAGCCAACAGCTCATTCCAATAAGAAAAACAAAAGAGACAAACAAACCAGAAGGCAAAAAATCAGCGGTACCATAACAGTTCAGATGTAAATGACTGAAATTAGTTACGTGGGAGGGAAACCGTGAGGCAACATGTGGTTCCAAGGCCGGTGTGCAGAGGTAGCCTAAGGTTTAAGTAATGATTTAAATGAACTGAGAGACAAAGCCAAAGGCCAGAATGGAATATTTTGACATTTTCACACATATCGCCAGCTTGAATGCAAAGTAGTTATATTCACTGGAATATTTTAATAAATCTGGTGGGCTCAAAGCTAGAGATTACTGTAGTAGCGGTGTAATTCTGCAAATCACGACCCTGAACTAAGCCAGTCTGATCCGGTGTCAGAGACATGAGGACAATTAACACACAGCTGCGCAGACAGCAAAGATGGCCTTTATTCTCCATATACTTCATTAAACAACACTTAAGATGGACTTATTAGTGGTTTGCAATTTACACACATGAGAGGAGCACAGTAATTGAGCTATAACTTAAACCTAAAAATGTGAGTAGAAAGGGCATGTAAACCTTGAGTTATTACAAAAAGCCAGCAGTGTGGAATAAGGCCACGAAGAAGTGCCTCGACATGTGCTGTAAACTCCAGCTTTGTATTTTAAAGCTGTGATTCCCAACTCGGGGGTCAGGACCTCTTTAGAGGGGGCTCGCAGTGATGAATGGGATGAAGAAGGAAAAACATTGTACTGCTGCACAGATTTATCTTCATTTTTCCTCACTTTTCTTCATTCTTTGTGTTGTCTTGTAAGCGAGATAGTTTTGCCTCTTCAGGCCTCTGAGTTCCTCAAAGCCAACAGAATTTTGCAGAGAAAATCAGATAGTAGTGAGCAGTTGCAAGTAAATGCTGCTTTTGGCAACATGTTCATGTAGACAAAAGCTCAGGATGCAAGCGGCATCGTTGCTTGTGTACTTTGATCAAAAGCAATCAATCAAAGTATGCTAGATCAGGGCCAAAGAAGCTGCGAACCGAGAACCACCAAATGGTGATTAAGTCATAACGCGAAATACACAAAAGTGTGGTAAACAATGACGTCAGCCCTAGTGCAGAAGAAGTACTGCGGAAGTAATAATAGGCTGGATGCATCTTTCGATCCCCCAAATGGAGGTATGAAGTAATTTTCAATAGTTTTAAATATACACAAAGTACATTCATTAAAATACAGGACTGACTCGAAAACGCCCGTGCACTGTAAAACCAATTCAGGTAAACAATAACTTTAGTCAAACAGTAGAAACAGGAAAGCAGATTCCTCCTGGAGCTCCCAGTGAGCAGTCCAGCTGTGTTGAACTAGCTGAGGGTTGCAGCTTCACTGAGTACCCGGGTTATGTGGGGAAAAGCTCAGCTGATCACCAGCGCACAGATCCGGCTCTAGGCGGTGGTGCGTCCGGCACATTCTCCACGTCTGTACTTCTGTCAGACAGCGTGCGACTGCACGGAGCAGCCGACTCTTCTAGGAAAGTAAAAATGCTCAGTGATTATGAGCACGTCTTTGTGTAAGACACTGCAGGGGTGAGGAAGTGCTCTAAGACATTCCCTTTGGTACCTGGTTAACAGCCTCACCCCTCCCCGCACTACAGCAGTGACTGGCCTCCCCCTGAATTCTCCGAGCAGTTTGGTGCCGCGTGCACCACAGGCGAGAATCTCAAACAGGTGATCCTTGATTGAAGCAGCTTTTCATTACATGTACATAAAGTCGTACTTCAAGCTTGGGTTAAATTTTCTTTTCCTTTTCCCAGACAAATTATTTTTATCAGTCAACTAACAAGCAGCAGTTATATTTTTAAATAAGCTTTTATGGAAACTTAACCTTGATCATTCTGTTCTAACACTTTTTTTTTAAATGAAAACTTTCAGAAAAAGTAGTTTTAACCTCAAGGTAACCAGTGACCTCCTGTTGGCAGCCGACAGGGACCAGAGCCTTATCTTAATTCTTTCAAACCGAAGTGCAGCTTTTCACACAGCAGGCTGTGCACTTTTAATTGATCGGCTCAGAACCTGCACTGGCATCGAGGACACTGAGCTCAATTGGTTTTATTTCTACCTTTAAGATCTTAGGCATAGATCACCATGTTTTTGAGTTTGTTGTTGTTTATTCATCCTGGAGGCCAGCAGCAGTCGATGCCAATCTTTTTCTAAATATGTTATTGTAGGTTCAATATCAATAGCGTCCTGAACTTTCTATCCGAGTCCATCATATTTTAGGTTTGTGATTGACTGGGAAGCAATAAATGTTCATGTTAGGCTCAGAAAAGTACCTTAAAATCTCCCATGTCTTGTAACTTTTCAGCTTTTGGAGAACATTCGCTGTTAAAATACTCTCAGACAGGATTCCAGAGAAACCTCTGATTGTTCAGTAGATTGTTGAACTTGCTGAATACTAAATCTCCTCAGTGGATCCCTCTGAGCACCTTCCTCCTAACATTTACACGATTGTTAGGAATTTAGGATGAACTTATCCATCAGTGTTGCTTCTCAGTCTCTCTTTTCCCTCCTCATCCTCTCCCACTCGTCTTTCACTGCGCTTGAACCATTTATTGCGCAACATCATCACTCATAAATACGCGTACGTGGTAACGGAAGATTTGTGTGACTCCAATATTCCAACCAGTTCTCAGTTAGTAAGTTGCCTTTGAAGGTGTGTTTGCAGCATGCAAAGCCTTCCTGCCACAAAGAGTTTGTCGCTCTCAGCATGGAACAGCACTGTTTGAGTTTGGGCACACAGATTTCGTGGTTAGGCTTAGGAGAAGATTGGTGAAGTTTTGTTTCACACCTGTTGCAAACGCTCGTCTCCTGTTTGAAAGTTGTAAACTGCACCACCTTGTGCATCTGCTCTGATGATCTCTTACGAGCGCCAGTGTGTTTGCCTTGTGTGTCTGGATGAGACTCAGGTTGCTTTGTGGCGGCACACGCGTGTCTGTGGATTATGAGCTTGTTGACAGTGAACACAACACTGAGTGCTACTCAGAAATGCAGAAGTCGGATGTGTGGTTTGTAATCCAGCAGAGGTACAATCAGTGCAAACTGAGAGAAGTCATTCTCACAGCGTAAACATGTTTTAGTAAATGTGGTTACTTCTGGGGCACATGATGAACGGTTTTGCGTTTCAGGGACGGCAACATCTGAGCCTGAACTTAAGATCACGTCCTACCTCACACACCGAATGGAGAGCATAAATCAGCCTTTAAGTGTCACACGCGACATTAAATACGTGGTTGGTGACTGTCATCTTCTATGATTTTGGTTTGGTGGTGAAAACAAATTCAATTCTGCTGCCTGTAATTTGTCTTTACTGAAAATCACTTTGAACAATGTTTACAACAGCAAAAAACAGGAATATAACAAACATTTGTGACTCCACAAGATATCAGCATCTTCATCCTTGTAGAGTCACACGCTTTAGGGCCACGCAGTGTGATGATTCACCTTCACTTTAACAAACCAAAGCAATAAACGGCAAAAGTGCTTCATGACAAATGAAAGGGCTCACCGATGCAGCTTCAGGTCCCTGCTAGCCCTCATCGACCCACTGAAGGAGGCCGCTGACTGCATGGAAGAGTTAATGATGTTCACATGCTCGTTGCTGTCTCATCTGACTCTGCTAGAAGCCCGTCTCCGAGTCTAGACCAGTAGCCGGTCTCGGCTCTCTTGCTTCATTTATGGCTGGTAATGACTGAGCAGCCATTGCTTCCTAATTAGAACCTATAAAGCTTGATATGCAGAGTATTATATTAAAGATGCCAGGATCAGGGTCTTAAGTGATTCCTGCTGGGACCACCGCGGTGCTGTGACTCATTTGACAGAGCTTTCAGGTGACGCAACAACTGCGGCGGCCACATTAGAGGTACTCAGCTCTAATGAGTCTGTAATAGCAAGAACAGGACGGCTGCTAATGTATACGTTCTGCCCAATAACAACATCCCACCACCGGCTGGACTAAATGGTGGTTTTTAGTCTGTGGCCTGACAGGTAAATTAGGTCTCCAGGCTGATGCTAGTGAAGGTGTTGTCTTTGTATGAAAGCATCAAACTTGCATTTTAGACAAACGAGATGTGAACACTTTGAAATAAGACTACGAAAATAGAAAGTTAAATTGTGTGGAAGCTGCATGATGTGGGCGCTTTCTACCTGGAAGTTACTGTAAACAAACATTCTGATTGGTTCAACTGACTCAAATCCGTACAAATCGTACATTTTGAACAGATGAACGTCTCTTTGATACAAAGCCAGTCCACCAAAAACAGGATTTAATGAATGCAAACGTGTCTCTATTTCCCATAATTCCGGTCGTGTACCAGCATTATCAGGAACCTGAAGACAGATTTGTTAATTGGCTCCCTGCCAAGACAAATAATCAATAGTTTATGGTCACACCTGGACGTTTAGACTTCAAAGATATAACCGCTGGTGCTACATTTGTCTTCTTATCGACGTAACCACTGAAAAACACAGCAAAGCAAAAGCAACACTGAGTGCATCTAACTAGCAAATACTGTCTGTGGATCAAAGCCTGGTGCATCTCCTTCCTCAGTGCTGTGGAGCTCCAATGTTGTCCAAAGAAAAACACACATTAATAAGTCATGTTGTTGCACTGGGTGACATGGACACACACACACACACACACACACACACAGTAGTTTGATTCAGTGTCACAGACAGGGTGTCTCACATCTCCTGTGTGTATTAGCCTGCATCTGAAAATGTACTTTTTTTGCCAATTTCACACATCTAGAATAATCCTTTGAATGCTGTCAAACAACCAGCCGATGTCGTATCAATAAAGAGGTATCGGCTGTCCATCTGTAAGTCAGCAGTTCTTTTTCCACCCAGCAGACAGACTCTGAAGTCATTTTTCTCTGTTTCAGCTGTTGCCCCTTGGCTTTCTGTGGCAGTACAGTAAGACTGATCAGTTCAGCTGAAACTTCCTGTGCCTCACAGTGCTGGAGGGGCTTACCTCCCCCAGCTGGGAGGCAGCCACAGGATCAGCTCTCTAATAGCAGCAGTGGTGACGCAGCACACAGGCTCGAATCCTGACCGGCAAATCAGCGTGACAGCTACTTTAAGCCGCACATCTCTGCTTCAGGCCGCCCCTCTGTCATCACCAGCGCCGTCCCCTGTCGCTGAGAGGGAATGTGGCGTGAATTAGTATTCCTCAAAGTGCTGTATTACACGACATGACTGAGCCACCCAGTCTGACTGAGAGTTGGGGGGGGGGTGCAATAGTAGCTTGCAAACGCTGTCTGACTAGATGAACTTTGAAAGCTACAATAGCAAAACCGAGTCATCGTTGTGTGGGGACGTGACAATAGTACAAATAGGAAGATGTGAAGAAAAAAGTTTATCTACAGTAATTTATCAGTGAACTTGGTTTATCAATAACAATAAAGCCTACTGAGAAGAATGCAGTGAAGACACGGTTGTGATAGCAGCTTAGAAATGTCTGCCCTTCTGTGAATCCCCACTTCTGTGTAATGGTAAGTCATTTAGCTGATGTTAGGGGTGGTTCAAGAAGACATGTTAGTGCAGTAAAATGTTATCTTTATCTTCATCACCCGCACCATCCGACCATATGATCAGAACAAAGTAGACTAACATAATTAATACTAATCCCATCATTTCGGCTTGCAGCTCTAATGCTGATGATAATCATTATCAGCGCTGGAGATGACACGTCTTTAATGATGAGTCTGAACCGGGCCTGGAACTTCTGGGGGGTTTTGGTACAGCAGAGGGGTAATTAAAGTAAAAGCTGACAGAGTAAAAACACTTTAGTTTGACCTCTCGCCCGCCAGCCGACTGGAAGTAACAACCCCCGGGTCCCAGCGGAGACTTCCTGGTTAAAAAAAGAGCAGAATCACTACAGCAAATAAATAAAAACCAGCAGCTCTCCGCTTAACAGGAACCTCCTGCTTACAGTTTGTAAAATGTACAGTACAATACCTGGTACCTTTTAGTACACACACACACACACACACATACGTATGCACACTGACAAACATAGACACTATCTGCATGAACTGTACTCTGTATGTGCTCACATGCAGGGACATGTGAGAACACAAAGACGCATGCACTGCAGGGACGCACATGAACCAGTCAGGACCCTTCCTTAGCCTCTAACCTTAAAGGGTAATTCTGCTTAACTTGGCTGTTAGTTTTTCTATGTTTAATCATCATGTCTAACTGAGAGGAAAACAAATCTTACTGGAGCAGAGACAAGTCCAGTCAAACAGTTCGTAACAAGCCAACAGTTTGGCCAGTTGATCCAACATGATCTATTTGGAGGGAAAATCAAAAGTCAGAGCGACTGAAATGTCAGCGATGGTCTCTCGTTTCACTGCGAGACTGTTAAACTACGGTGAGTACAGAAGGTCAAAGTTTTTGTGAACAACCAGTTGTGATCCTGATCGCTTGCTGAGTATGATCACCTCTGCTGTGTCCTTGAGCGTCTTTACAGTCTATAAGCTCATTGTTTTGGTTTTATAGCCCACAGCTTCACTGTTTTGGTTCACCCTCACGGCTCCCGTAAGTCCCACTTCCAGCCACAGATGGGTTACTGATTGGCTGGTGAGCATAGTGAAACATTTAGCTGCTATTAGAGTCAATGGAGAGCAGAAAAGAGCTAAAAGGACAGCATTTAGGCACATAACAATTCCTATGTGAATATTACCAGCTGACAGTATGAAAAGTTTTTGTTTACTCATTGTTGCCTAAAAACACCAAATATATTTTTGGCTTAAGCTGTAGATTTGTATAAGCAGGAATTATTCATCAACATAAACCACGTTTGACCGTCAAAGAGTCCGTTTACTGTTAATAACTTACAGAAAGATGTTTTCTCAGTCAGCTTTCGTGGTACCATGCAGATCGTTTTGGTTGTGTTTGTCCAGGCTTTGAACCGTCAGTCTCTGGGATGTCTGCGTCCACCCCAATACAGCCAAGGTAATTTCATTTGTCGTGCTCACAGAATCAAAACATTTTATTAACAAAATTCAGAAACAATGTCATGTGAGACTGCCGTCAGTAACTCCCACTGAACTGACCAGAAACACACACCTTCAATTTGTAGGTATGAGCTGCTTCTCAGCACATCCTGTGGTGAGTCTCCCCCTGCAAGTCAATCTCCCCATCCCAGCTCCCCCACTTCACCTCACACCGCACGCCGTCCCACAGCAGCCCCGGGCTTCCTCACGAGTGGCTCAAAATAATGAAGAACATGTGGTTCAGTCAGAGGTGTGTGTGTGTGTGTGTGTGTGTGTGTGTGTGTGTGTGTGAACCTGGGGGTAGTGCTTGCTCAGAACTTGATCTTGAAAAAGTCTGAGAGTTAGTATTTGGGGGAGGCAGAGCACCCGCGGGGATGAATGTTTAAATATGGCGAGCAGCGTGGGAGTGAAACCGGTGAGAAGTTTTCCCCAACACAAGATGGCCCCTTATGTGCTGACACACTGAGAGGGAACTTAAATTAGACTCCTGTTTAAAATAATGGGCCCCGACTCTTAATTGGAAAGGGAAGAGCGAGTCCTCCCAGGCCCCATTTTGACATTACAGAGAGGATGATGTGGAGGCCTTGCAGGAGAGATTCTGCTCAAATACATCAGCTGGAAGTTCGCAGGCCTGCACAGCAGTAACCTGCATCACTCTGAGAAATGATCACCAAATTATCTTCTGGTCCTGACTGAGTTTTTGCTGTGTTGCACTGATCTTTGGTTTACATGTTGTAGTCTGTGTGTATCTTCTTACTCCTGTTTACTTTCACCCACAGGCAAACTTAAAAAATGTGTATGCGTGCGTGTATAAATAACTATACATATATATATATATGTATATATATAAATTTATTTTTGATCGTCTCTTCTGCTCTCAATTTAAAGGGGCAGTTCACCCAAAAATGAAGTCGGCTGATGACACTGATTCACCGTGTCTTCATTTACCCTGAATGCTTATGGCAGTCGACTTTTGTCCTCTTCAGTCAACTGTGGCAGCTAGCAGTTGCTGGAATCAATTAACGTAATGTTATTTTCACACTGATCAGAGAAATATATTGATTTATGACTTGTTTGTGACTTCATACATATCTGTGGCCCTTTTTATTACACTGTTTTTCACAGATGTAGCAAGGTAGCTAACTAGCCATCCAGGACGGTGTTGCAAATTCTTAATCCCACCTACTAAGCTCTGATTGCCTGATGTTTTCATTCTCTAAGCATGGGACAGACCTATCAAAGAGCTCAATGCCAAATCTATCTGAAGCACTGAACAAAATATATGCAACAGTTCAGAGGTCTGGAATGAGGCTAAAATATGTAGCTCTATGACATGGGTGAAGTGACCCTTTAAAATATCCAGAACTAAGGTACAGAGATAGGATGAAAGTTAAGATGCCGATGACAGTGAGCGAATCAGTGTGGATCTCATACGATAAACCAGGCTCAGCATAAGTCTTGAAACAATTAGCAGAACCCAACAATACAGCCGTCGTCATCAAAATTTCTCACAGAGCAGTCAGGCATCAAAGACAGAGGAGAGAACAGAGGTCTGGATTCATTAGATACTGATGGTAAACAAACATACTGTGCATTCCAGTCCCAAAAGAAAACCGCTGCCAGATACGGTATGTGATGCAGATGTGACTGGGACTTTTTATTCTCCCTCCTGAGATGCGACACCAGTGACATTCAAGTGCAGTCACACAAGCTGCGGTTGGTTTGGTCTGCAGAGCAGCCAACACTGTGGGGTTTTGTCATCCACTTATGTCAAGATTTTTATTGAGATTGTAGTAGCACTTCTGTTGTCCCTGATTTTCTTCAAAATTGAATGAATTTCAATGCGATTCTCATCAGCGTGATCTCTCAGGAACCCCTTGATTCAGCACACAAATGTTACCGTGAGCCCACAAAACACGTTGTTAGCCTTAACTCAAGACTTCATGCACTAACTAACAGAATTTCACTGGTCACTACGAGAGTCTGGACAGGCGTGGATGTAAACTGAAAGTTGGCTGGTGAGCGGACGCACACGAGTTTAAGCTAGTTCTAGTTTGAGTTTGTATCTAAATAACCTTGTTTTTTTAACGTACTTTTGCCTTTATTATATCGTGACAGCAGAGAGGAGAGAAATGAGGTTCTACCTCTGGTGCCAGGCCAAAGTCAGACCATTTCGACTCCCTGGTCAGCGTCCTAAACCCCAAGGGCCAGTCGAATATTTTACAATTCATATTTCTGATATTTGATCTTTAACAGCTGTATGACCGCTGACAGAAAGTTCACAGAGTGAAACTCTGACGCTGACTGGAGCAACAAAAACGAACTGAAAACTCTGTGATTTGCTTCCAAGTTCGTGATGTACTGTGGGCTGAATTGGCTTAATGATACAAGCAGTTTAATGATGTAACCTTTGAGGCGTTTTCACTGTTTTAGTCTTATTTTCCAACTTCCCTTCCATTTTGTCCTCTGATCTCCCTCCTACTCTTTTATTCATATTTAATTTATATCTTCAATCTCGGTTAACTTCAACATAAACAAATTTGTCAGTCATGTCAGACACAGTTTGTGGAAGATATTTGTCATGTCATCACAGCATATGATTGGTGGGTTTAGATAGCAGACAGAGCCTGCGATGTCCAGACGTACGGAAAGTTTCTTGTTAAAATAAATCACACAGTTTCATCATGTCCTAACGAGAAAAGTTCTGTGATAAAACAAATAACTTCTCTTGTTAAAACTAAGAAAAATATTCCAGTACAAGGTTAAAAATATCTGCGTGGAGAGGATAAGAACATTTTCTTCTTATAGCCTAATAAGAAAGCGAGCAGAATTATGGCAGCAACACACACTCGGTATTTTATATCAAAATGCCATGAATTAAAACGTTAAATAAGTCTTCCAGTGTTACTTTGCCAAAATGAGAATATAAAACCGAAATCATCCCATCTTTTATCTTAATTTCACGCCGCAGAATGTGGACGTGTGTCTCCTCTTGCGCTCCCTCCCAGGCTGATTCTTCAATGTGACTTTGGTCTCAGGCTTTTGAGCTTCTCATCTGTTGCAGATCAATAAAAAACAAAAAAACAAAATCCACCTGGAAAGTCAGACGCACAACATGTCTGTCTTTGAGAACGTGTTGTATAATGCAGAGCGAATTCTTTCTGAAGAGTCGTTTCAGGTGTTATCACTCTGTGCTGTCACACTGAGGTCAATGGGAGTGCACAGTGTCTCTTCATTTTCTGACAGCTTAATAAAACTCCTCACAGACTTCTACCCCTTTTCTGTGGCCTTTTTATTGCCCCTATCACAGCCAAGGCTTTTTCCCAGTGCATACATGATAAGCAAGTTTTGTGCAAGTGTCAGAGATAAAGAGCAGTTTCCCCCCAAAAGCTTCTGGGGAGAAACAGTCGCACATGGGACTAAAAGATAGAACAAATCAAAGGCTGTGGGATGTAAAGAAGGCTGGTGTGTGTGTGTGTGTGTGTGTGCGCATGTGAGCGAGAGAGTGTGTGCTACAGACCTTGACCTGTCACTTGGTCTGCCGCCACTACGGTAAAATTTGTTAAGGAACACACACAAACATGTCGCCACCTACAAAAAGGTTTTTAATATCAAAGAGATGAGTCTGGCCTTGGACTTCTTACAGTCAGAGATGTTATTTAAATATGCTGAAGGCTCCTTTGGACTTTCGAACAAGAGAACGACGTTGTGGTTTTCATCGAGTCTGCAGGTGTGATCTGTGTGCTGCACATCTCGCAGTCAGCTGGTGCTGACCTCCAGATGCTCACAGCGAGAGAAGCGGAGAGATCTCTCAAAATGATTTCATTATTTACGTTTACCGTGTCCTCACGTCACGCGCACCTGACAAAAACTGTTACTGCTTAGGGAATGATGACAAAATAATTTAAATCTTTCTCTTTATCTTTACCGCTGGATGAAGCAGGTCCAGAGGCTCAGAGCAGAGCAGGTGGAGGTGGAGGTGGTGTTGAAGTGGATGTTAACGGTGAAAGCAATTGTGCGCTAACGATAAAGAGAAAAGACGAGTTACATTCCAAACAGAAGGGTTTAATACGACAAGACGGATTTTATGATCAGCCTTATGTTCAGAACTGCAGCCCTAAGCTGTAAAGAAGTGATTTCTCTCTCTCTCCAGACTTGCTTTCTTTTGCAGAAATATAATAAAACTGTAAAGCCGTCACAGACAGGCCAGAGCAGACATGAACTTTTCAAACTTCAGACATGCACAGGTGACGTATTGTCATTTCAGTAACCTCTAAAGCCTTCGTTCTCCATCCCGACTCAATGTGCCACGATGACTTCATGTGGTTTTCTGTCCAATCAGGTCGTTAGCTGCACTTTAATTACATTCACCAGGCACCCCAGGTGTTAATATGTGCCCTGATTAAATGGCTAAAACGACAAAAACAGCAGGACTCCGAGCGTTAAGGAGCACCACTCGGAGATCTGACACCTGCTCTCAACGAAAACGTACAAAACAAAACGAGTGGAAACACACTGCAAGTCACTGCTCTGAGAGCACAACACTGTGCGTGCACACTGCATCTGCATGCATGAATTAACACACAGATTGTAGAAGTTTTGGTCTGAGTGGAGACAGGCAGCGAAGAAGAGAACTAAACCCACTTCATTATGAGCATCGGCGTGTGTGTGTGTGTGTGTGTGTTGCACAACAACTGAACAAAAGGAGATCAATGCCACACTGATACAGAATGTGGGCTGTGAACAGAGTCGACAGCAGAGAAACTGAAAAGCTTTGTGATCCTGGAGGCAAACCCAAGCTGACTGGATGAAATTAGAGGAAAGAGGATATGAAACTTTAAACTCCAGCTGCAGACAAAGCCAATGACTATAAAATAAGAAGGTTTCAATGCTTAGACATTTTGGACTGGTTTATTACCGCAATTCACTAAACACAGTACAAATACAACAAGAGGCTAGTGTATGTCACATGATGGCTTCGGGTGAAAAATACTTTGGTAGTTTTCAACCCAGACAAAACCTCTGAAACACCTCGTAAGCAAGCCAATCACCCGAGTAAATGCTGGCAGTAGGTTTCTGTTGGGGAAAGCAGCTCATTCTGTGTGGATGTAATATGAATTGCAGAATTGTCGACATCTGAAACGTAACGTATTTGCAGAAACACGCAGCAGCAGCTTTTTATGCTGGCGACTGGGCCAAAGCCTGTCACACCTTGTCATCCATCTAGCAGAGCAGCAGTGATGTTAGTAAGTGAAATCTGCCAACATCAAAACCCGCTGGGACAACCATTCACCCGCTGCATCAGGCCCAATATAAATTCAGCTTAATTCAGGTAGAAATTACACTTGCTGTCCTTCATTCGCCTGTCAGTTTAACACCTAAAATGTAAATCTGACAGAGGGCGCGTTGATAAAACGTTTTGAAAAAGCTTCTCGGATTTGTTTATATTCACTCCAATAATGTGAAAAGCGAGCTGAGGTCAGATGGCAGAGCGGGTTCGCGCTCTCCTGTCGCTAACTCGAGGCATCATTACTGAAGCAACCTTTTAGACCAGGTCTTTTTTCCCTGTGCCTTTCATTTTATCATTTTCATGTGTTTAAGAAATGCAAAGCTACAGCACCATAATAATTTGCCTTTCACTCAGTTTTACAATTGTCATTAATGCAGGTCTCTGTGATCACTGGAAGAGGCTTTTAGGGAGCCACTTTTCATTTACTGAAATTACCCAGTGTACATTTTTAAAACCAGCGAAGGCTGTTAATGTCTCATAAAGGAGGAAGCCATTTAATGCACACACAGTGGCTGCTTTGCCCTTTCACAGCTCTGTTCTTCGTGCAGACATAAGATGAAGTGTCTGGCTTCGGTCCTTGAGAGACGCCACCAAAACAAGAGTTCTTGATTCTTTCAATCAAAGACTCTCAGCAGAGAAGGACCTTTGATTGTGTCATGACATCTCTTAAGAAGATCTGATTACGGTGAAGACGGGAACAAATGATTGCGGTGTTGAGCTTGAGCCTGATAACGTGGAGAGCAACTTACAGTCGTTAGGAATGAGACGTGTGAATGAAACAAGCAGGGGAAGAAAGAGCAAACGGACGAATCCGTTCACTGCTTTGTCCTCCTCGTCTCATCTCGTCCCTTCTGACACTGCACATTTGTTGTAATACTGGCAGCCAAATGGAAAAACTCTCGATGTCAACTCCTTGAAGTGACAACAACAAGTCAGTGGGAGTGTTTTGCATGCCTCGATGTCTCCCATTCGGCGTAATGAATTGTGCAAATTGGTGGACGCGCACAGGAAAGCGTGCTGTCCTCCAGCCTGATGTTAACATCAGCACCACACAGGTAGCTGCACTTTGGCTCAGTCATCACTTCCAGTGTTGCACACATTTGATGAAAAAGAAAAGTAACAATATTTGTGGCGTGATGAAAGGGCAGTAAAGTTGATCTCCTTTCATCTCCTCAATAAAGTTTATTGTGTCAAAATGCTCTCAAAGAACTGTCTCCTTCCTGAGGGCAAACAAAAGCTGAGTGAACCAAACTGACAGCCAATATACTGTGGCAACTTCAATCAGACAAACTGTTTTGTGTTTGTGTGTGTGCGTGTGTGCGTGTGTGTGTGTGTGTGTGTGTGTGTGTGTGTGTGTGTGTGTGTGAGTGGGAAAGCAGCTCCACTTAAAGGCAGTTTTTAATTTCAAACTGAAGGAACTTGCACACGTCTAGAAGGAGGAACTATTGGATTGTTTATGTCTGTGCTTCAAACTTTTCTCTTATTACTTCACTCTAAATATATCGTAAGGCTTTTCAGTGGTAACTGAACAGCAGAACAGGAAGTAGCATGATACAACATACAAACATAAAACTGTCACCTAATCTTAATGAATTAGTTACTTTAATCCAATCCACGATCTCTAAACCCTGAAAAAGTTGTTTTTGTACCTAATCCTCACCAAACCTTAACCATGATGGTGTAAGATGCAGCGGGTCACTGCTCTTCCTCCATGACGCACGTTATTTGAGTCTGTTTTTGTTTCTTAAGCAACTGACACAGAAATAAGACACACAATTTCTTAAACAATCTGAAATTCTAGTTAATGTACATAAGTACACAATATGTGTACATAAGTTATCCCACATGTATGAGGCCTTGCATCTGCCATTCAAATAATACAGAAGACATCATGTAAACACACAAGGAAAATAAAGCCACGGCCGCTCAGCGATGCCTGCCTCTTCGAGAAAGAGACAAACGTTCCTCTCCAGAGTCACAGGAAGTCATATCGCAGCAATCTGTCAAGTCATAAGTGACAACGCGGGGGTTAGCCCGCTTTGTCACAAAGCGTAGAGAAATTTGGGAGGGCTTCTCATCAAAGTTATTTTCAGCTTCAGCGGAAACCTCTGGGAGTCGTGCATCAGTTGAGACGAGTCCAAACAGCAAACTGAGGCGACAAACTGCATCAATTACACGTGTAAACTGTGTAAGTGACTGCGTATTCATTCATTTGTTTGCTCATCTCATTTTCTGTTTAGCTAATTTCTTTTTTAGCTAAGGCTGAACAAATGTTGACTGCTTTGGGATGCTGTTGATATTCAAATGGCAAAAAGCCATTAAAGCTCTGAACTCTAATGCCAAATGTCAAACGAATAAATAAATAAATCAACTTAAAGCACGAGCGTAACAGCACATGGTGGCCTCGTCCCTCGTCACATCCTCCCGGACGACAGGAGCCCTTACGACGAGAGAGGGCGGCTGAGAGGAAGAGCAGCAGAGAGGATGACGAGGAGATTAAGGGGACAGGAAAGTGAAGAAGACAAGCTGAGAAGAGGAGCACAAAGAGGAACGGCCGCTGACAGGACAAAGGAGGGAGAGGGCGAAAGGGCGACAAAGTGATAAACTGAAGACAGTTCAACCTCTTTCACGGGGTGGGGGGGTACACACTGAAAGAACAAGACTAAATTTGTACAACTTCACGTCGTTTTGTTTAAAGAAAGCCGTAAATCCCAGTCTGTATGGAGGCCTTTTAGCACCACTGCAGGCAACAAAAGGTGAGCAGTAAGTGTGCTGAGACGTGGGGGCACAGGAAGCTGACGTGGCTAAAAAACATCTATTTAAAAAAGTGTATTTCCTCAAATGTCTGTTATTTTAATGCAAAAATCTGCATCTGCCGGCTTTACATTCTGTAATTCTTTATCAGTGCAGTTAGAAAGAGGCCAGACTACTGCTCTTTTTGTTTTTGTCGCTCTACAAGTGTTTTCTAGTGAGAGCGGCGGTGAAAGGACGAGATGCGATACTTTACTGAGTACTGTGCCTGAGCTGCTGTACCCGCTAGTGTCCTTCAATAGCTCTAACTCAATTATTTGTCCCACCTAATACAATTTTTCTGCTCTTTCATTTGATTAGCAGCAGTGAGAGCGTAATCCCTCTTCATCCCGAGAAGCCGCTGATCATTTATTTCTGTTTCTGTCTGTGTGGAATATTCAGAAAGGTCACCGTGCCATTGTGAAGGATAGAGCAGAGCCGCAGAGGCTGTTTGTACACTGATCTTATCTCATGCATGTATTGGATTGTGGAGTGTGTGTGTGTGTGTGTGTGAAACAATGTGTGTGTTTAATTGCCTTTGTTTGCACCTGTGCATGTGCTGCGTCAGTGTTTGCGCGGCTGTAATCTCATCTTCCAGGGTCACCGGCGGTGTGCTTATGCGTTACTCGTGTGGGGAGGTAAAAAACAACCCGACATGGTCAGGACTGCAGTCGTGTCGGCGAGCAGAAAGGCCTTCACGTGCCTCACCTGCCTTTTGCTTCCCCTAATCACGGCTTATTGACCACACGTCTGCGAGATCAATATTTGTTATGCATGGCATTTTCCATACTCAGTCAACACCTGAAGCCATCGGAGATGATTCCACCAGGGACACATCCACCAGGAAAAGGATTATTTGTCCAAACAGCAGGTGACATTGGCAGAGTAAATTTGCACTAGGAATCATCCACCTCGCCTGCGACTCAGGCAATATGTCTGGCTCGAGGCTGACTTCTTCATATCTGCAGCAACAGTCAAAGGTGGTTACAAAAATATGAGCAATGATTTTATATTCAGCAGTAATGTGGGGCTGTATTAACATTCTGCTGGCGGTGAGTGCGCTCTGTCACCGCCGAGGCCACAGTCTGCGACTCAGACAGCCATCTGAGAGGCAAAGAGAGGAATAAAGTCAGAGACTTCATTTGGCAAAAGCAGCGAACACAGACGAACAGGGAGGAGGAAATGTATGAGTGAGGATTGTTGAAATACTGTCCTGGGGGAAAGTCATTTAAGTTTGTTCTCTGCTACGATTTCATTCCAGCGTATTTCTCGATGGGTGTACAAGGGAAAATAATTAGTTCATAAACCTTTACATACTGCAGCTTTTTGGCTGAATTTCAGAATTATTCTTTTCCAATTATTGAATCTAAATGGGCTCATGGTGTGGCTAAAATACTAATTATATACACAGTGGGAAAGATGCAGAGGCCTGCACTTACAGACACACACACACACTCAACTTATCTCTGACATTAATTTCCTTTAATTTAGATGTGAGGAAGCCAATGCAGAACTGCTTTAAACCTGCATTCTCTCTAATGGCCAGCAGGGGGCAATTCTACAGGTTTCAAAGGAATTTTGGTTGTATGTAAGCTTATGAGAAAACAAGGCAACTTCTCACCTGATTTATGACCTCAGTAAACAGTTTCTTAATGAGTTTATGGTCTCAGTCTCTAGTTTCATGGCTTCTTCAATGCAGCATGAAGTTCACTTTGTAAATTATGGCCCCATTTAGATTAAAACAAACCATTAAAGAAGGGTATGCTTTAGGATGTGACTACTTTGTAACTGACAAGATGTCACACCATATAGACAAAAGTATTGGGAACCTTTTTATTATTGCCTTCAGGTGTGGTATGTTATATGTGGTATCCTCGTGTTTTGTGTGTGTGGATTGTAATGTTGTATCACCCACTGATGAAAACAAAACTTTCTGCAGCCAAGTCCTCAGCCTGCAGTCTCCCTTCCTATAATAATCCTGTTATTAAAGCCCAGACTGTGGGTCATTAACCCCTGCAACCTGTCAAAAACACCATTAACAACCCACACACACTTCTTTCATCATCGCACATATTACTTTTGTCTTCAAAAAAATAAAACAAAAACAATTTCCATCCTAATCTTCCCCTTGGGTAAACCTTCGTCAGAGTCAACAACAACAACTACCAAATCCTTAATGATGAGTAATTGCATCAAAAACTCATATTGGTTTCCTCCCAAATGAGTCAACAAAGCAAATCTCCTGAATAACAAATGGCGACACGCCAGTAATCGTTAAGCCATTATAAGCGGATGGGCTAATTACTGTACATCTGCAGAGAGCAGGGGAGGTTGCAGTTATTGCAGCAGATTTCCCACTGCTGTCAGTCTAGCTAATGGGAACCTCCGCCACAGGCTCCCAACTTTGGTGCTCATTTAATCTCCTTATTAAGTGCTGCTTGACCTGCACTTGGAAAAGTATGATAGGAAACATAACTTTTTGTCATTTTTGTGTTGTCTTGCTCCACAGTTTGAACCGTGCAGAGTGAAATGACTCTCAAGTGTCACACAGTGCAGTAAATGAGAAGCTCATCTGTAATCCATACAACCTTCAGATGGCATACATTTACACCGTAAATATTCAGCTAATGATTTTACTCAGGATATGCAAAAATAATTGAGCAGGAAGGAAGGTCCCCGCTGAGGAATCAGATAACAACTTATTTGCCTGTAATTCACGGACTGATGACATACAACGGATTTACAACTTAGTTTAAAAAAACCTTTTCTTGTATTCTCATCATTAAGTTATAAACCAGACTGCAACATAATAAGAAGATAATAAAGATTATAATCTGGTCTACACCTGTGGTTACTGTGCTTGTACCGTTACATAAAAACAATTTAATACAGGCAACGAGGGTTCCAGAGTTCTGCTTGTAATTACATGTGTGGCTCCTCAGAAGGTTTTCTTTAATGAAGGAGACAGTCAACAACGTCACCTGACAGAATAACTAAAGTCAGGCTTGAACGTCGCTGTTGCTGCAGTGAAGCCTTGTGCGTAATTTAAACCCACATGAAAAAAAAAAGGTTGTGACAACGATAACCACCATGCAATTACAAAATGCAAATATACATACAGTAGTATCTAAAATGGGCTTTGGTTTAATGAAAATTGTGAGGATTATAATTTAAACACTACAGGAAAGTCATCTTTCTATATGATACTAAACTGCAAGGAGCTGAGACAAAATGTGCTGAGTGGAGAGATCTGCAAAGAGGAAGCAGCTCAGCTGCTGACACATCTGGATTTTTTCTTTGCCCACAATCATCTGTTTCTGTTGAGGAAATTTAAAAGAAAAAAGTAGACTGACTGACATGAGTGCAGTAAAGTGGCAGAAATAAGCAACTGAAACCGGTGGCAAAGTTTCAAAATCCAACAAAGCCATGAGGGAGGAACGTATTTTATTGTATACTGTCAATATTATTTACATTAGCTTTGTGTTACAAGTTACGTTAAACACGTAAATCAAATTTTACCATTATCTAAACAAAGACAAAAGCACAGCACAGTGTGTTAGACAGGGAGACTATAAGACCGTATGTGTGCATTAGAGGTCTGAGAGACCTTTAAACTAAGGATATTAACTTTGAATGAAGCTTCCTGTCAGCCATACTCCAGTCTGTTTGAGTGTGCTTGACGATATCGTTTCAGAGGTGGTGATTTCAGCAGGAGGTCAGACCTTGATGATTGCTTTCTGTGTGCTTTTTGCATTCTAGGGTACAGAAATGTGCCTTATTTCCTAAAACGTGAGACTGACCGCCGAGTTCAAAGACACAGAGCAAACAGAGCTGAAAAATACCACCCCAGTTAGGCAATACATTTTGTAACTGCAGAGAAAGTCATTTATCAAGGACGTATACGTTCAAAAACCTGGCCTGGGAACACCTCGCTGTCCCCCTGGACGAGCTGGTAGCGACCAAATTAAGAACTTATTGTTAATTCATGAATAGGCAGTACATCATCTATTGTTATGCTTTTAAATGTTCCACCAAAACAGGCTCTTCGCTTTGTTTTGGCTTGATGCTTATTGTCAGTGTTAATAATGTTAAAATGCGAGCAGTACCCACACTGGCTTTGATTAGCAGTGCTGGCAGAAGTATTGTATGTCTATAGCTACTCACACGCAGTGGGCAGGTTTTGTAGGAACACAAACACAATCAGCTGCTTGCGGCTTCTGCGGCTTTGGGTGAACTGAATGGCCTCCATTATGGCGGCCAGAGGGCGCACCACGTCACCTGGAATCCCCTTATTATCATGTTATTCAAACAAATAGATCATTCATTCCACAAAATGTCACGAGTTACCATCATGTGAATGCGCTCACGGGAGAAGTGAGTTGCAAAGACACAGGATGTCACATAACATCGTTGGTTTCCTGTGACTAAAGCTGCGAAATCTCCACCCAGTTGCCAGAAAAGGTGTAGACAAGTTGCAAAGTGTTGATGTGATACGTATGAAATGTACACGCCAACGCCAACGTTTTATTACAGCGACAAGGCTGTGAAGTTTTTAACAGAATTGTACAGCAAAACTGTGGACGGGTAGTTAGAGTGTAGAATCATGTGGTTTTGTACTGCTTCATCGGTTCATTACTTCAGGGTTAGGGTTAGGGTCTACGGAGAAAAGCGCCAAGACTCTTCAAGATGCTCTGCAGAGGAGCAAAGTGTGAGAAAGGACAGACCTAACAAAAAGAAAAATGAGGAGAATCAGTCGTCTCCGTCTGTGACATTCAACTCGCTCACCCCCTTCTCATCACAAAATCGACTTGTCCTTCACGTCTTTCAACAAAGATCTGCCAGTTCACTCAGCATTTTGCAAGGCTCACACACACAACTCAGGAACAACAGCTGGGAAAGAGCAGAACTTCATTCTGATGTTCACTTATGTGAACATGTGATTCAGTCTTTAAAGGAAAATGCACCAAAGTGGAAACGTTGTTCTAATGGCAGGCAAATGGCCAGACTTCTCTCTACAGCTATAATTTAGAACCAATGTAGATTACAGCACTGTAATTGGTCTATTCAGGGAAATGTCTGATCTGCACTTTGCCGTGACTGTTTCATTGTGAAAATGTGCCACTGTGACACATGCTGCGCACAGACGCTTTGTAAAGAACGACTAAACTTTTTAAACGTCCCCCATTTAAGCTGCCTTAAGTCACAGCAAGTCCAGGAAGGATTATAACTTTCTGAAACGGAGTGCTAAAAAAGAAGCCGTGCTTTATTCCTCTAGAAGCACGCTGTCCTCAGCTATTGGCCACTTTCTAGCGATAACACGGAACAAAAGGCTTGAGGGAGCTGAGGCGGTGGGGGATGTGATTTGACACGCCGATCAGTCAGCCCTGCTCACACTCCTTCAATCACTGTCTGACTCTTGAGCCTCATCGTCTACACATCACCAAGCATGGCCCTGCAATCGTATGCTTGACCTAACAAATGCACAAACACATGCTTTGTATTTTCATATTTGTGAAAAATTTGCATTCATTTCTCATATTCTGATATCCACAAGAGGAAACAGAGGTGGTGGCTCCTCAGTATAGTGACCTACTAATGTCTGATAAGGAAAATAAATTGAATGATGTCTTCAGGCCCGACACATTGAAGCTCAACTATGTGTCTCTGTTAGACATGCAGAAGTGCTGCCAGCAATTTTCAAAGCAAAGCCTGGGAACCAGACGACACTGCAGTCCCATGTTTTATTTGCTCTGGCAGATGGTTCAGATTGGAAAAGTCAGACATCACACATTTTTCTGGCCCGATTGCTCGTTGGTCTGTTCAGGTCAGTGAAAGCTCACAAAAATCAGAACTATGAAACTGGCTGTCTTATCTGCAATCCTATCAGAAACACATTTTGGTATCCTGTTCAGCTGTAACCTGAGAGCGGACCAAACAGCCGCAGCCTTCATCGGTTGGTTTTGGGAGGATCCACTCACCTCCAGAGGCAGTATCATGAACAGGGGAGGTCTAGAGACAGCTCTTCAGCCTAAGCATATTTTTGAAGGCATGCTAGCTCGGCTTCCAATTTTTATGCTGAGCTCAGCTGGTGGCTCCTGGCTTTAGTCCTATTTTGGTACACAAACATGAAAGTGGTATCAGTCCTCTAACTCTCTCATAGAAAGCAAATGAGAATACTTCCAGAAATCTCTAACATCTGATTTTTCCTTTCAGTTCAGTACTGTGAATACTTGACTTACTTCTTGCCTTCACTAACCTTTGTTCTCCCTGTGTGTGGGATCCTGTGCCAGCTCAACCACTGTTCCATCTGCCTTCGCCGCTTCAGCCACCAGCCATTCCTCTCTCATCCACCTGCCTGCCCCTCGGCCATCACCTTCTCATCATCTTCCAGCACAGTTAGAGTAAATTCACCTTGAACCACTTGCAATCGCATCTGTGTCTGCTTTTGGGCCCTTGATGATGAATTTCCACCCTGCCTATCAGATGGTTTGTGTCTAAGCATTCTTTGAAAAGTCTTTGATATGTGCAGTCTCTGTCACTGAGCAATCGAAGGGCTTGTTACAGGGGCTGATTTTGAAAAAGCACACCGATTTCCTGTTTCTGGCTTTTATCACAAGCTCCAGGTTTTGTCTGTAGCAGTCTGGGCTACATTATAAAAGGATGGAGGATCTTCTTTATCTGAAAAAGTTTAGCTCTGGGAAGGAAAGCCTCCAAGGGCAAAAGATGTTGCACAGCTTGTATACAAGTGTGTATGTACAGTCCTGATGGGAATTCATGCGATCTATAGGTGTGAAATGCAGATGATGATAACTTCCAGCTACTTCTGGGTAACATTTGCTCTTCAAGTCATGTCTTACGTCACAGGAGAACATGGATGAGGAGAGCTGACCAGGTCCAACTGACATTAAAATGTTTTGTCTTCCACAGCAAACACATTTGCTCTGTAAAACACACGACTTGTGGCCACAAACCAAAAACACATTTTTTTTGGTTTTATGATCACAGGCCAGGTTTGTTTGTGGGATTACAACATCACTTCTTCGCCTGAGCAGATGGAGAACTTGTTTCTACACAACCAATGATATCGCTTCATGCTGGAACACCGAACCTTTGACTCCATAAGACACCACCATTATGAACAAGTCATTCCTTTTCTTAGACATTATACTCAACAACACAGCTGTTTCTATTGTTCCACCCTTAGGATTAAGTTTGGTACAGGTGGACTTTGACAGGGTCGACCCGAATCTGAAGCTGCATTTTTGGCTTTGTAAGAGGTGAATATTACGTTTTGTCTCACTGATATTGAGTCAAAAAGGGAAGGCTGTGCAGTGAGAAAGCATGAAGACGCTCATTAAATCTCAACCTGAATTGGGAGAAACAGCCAGAGCGTCTGAACAACAGAAAGGCAGCGTGTACCTGCCCGGTCACCAGGCCTCGACACCTCAACAGCTGTTGACTCTGTCGCACAATGCCAATCGATTAGCCGGCGCAGACACAGAGTGCCGGGGCTGTCAAAGGTCGGAGTACGTGTTCACTCTCTTCTGCCTGCCTTGAAAATTGGATTTGCATTTTGGGGAGACAAGGGTTTCCTGTGTGTGTGAGGTGTGTGTAATGTATTAGATCAGACTGCGAGCTGCGTTGCCTGAGTAACCGCCTTATTGCACAGCGGCGTCTCAGTGGAATGTTATAGGATGACACTGTACGCCTCTTTTCTTTGCATTCAGTCTTCAGTCAACTGTAAAAGCACTTTAATGTCATTCCATTAAAGTGAACTAAACCAACAGACTGTCACACAGACTCGCATTATCTGCGTGATAATTTAAAACTGGCGGAGCAATGCAATGTGTCAGTTTGAAGTCACAGAGGCTTCTGTAGCATACAGAATCGAGGATTAATTTTCTGAAGACCCTGTTTTTTTTGTTGGTTTTTTTTTAGGTGAATCATTTCTGTCTTTCCCTCCTTCCGCCAAGCAGAGAAAGTAAGATGAAGTGATGCAGAAAAAAAGTCCTCTGAAAAGCGCCAAACTCATCAAGAAATCTTATCAAAACCGTGGTGAGATTAAGCCTGAGATAAGAAGATCTATGCAATTATGCGCAAGGATATGCTGTCTTTTTTAGGCTGTTGACCAAATCCCTTATGTGTGACTTAGTGGTTGCTTAGTGAACACAATCCCTGATTACTGCGCACCTGGGAGGTGGTGTTTGATATATTTCTGTGGATTGAAAATGGAAAATCAAGGCAATATCAGATAAACTGCAGAGGAGCATTTCCTGAGCAGACAGGCTGTTGTTGTTGTGAGGAATACGAATGAGGAGTGACAGACAATACAGTCTGAAGGTGAGAGCAGCTCAGAGGTCCTCCTGAGAAGATTTTAGTTGAAAATAAATAATGTCTTGGTTTACAAGGGCAATTTTTGGGAGCGTTTAGGCCAGTTCATGAAGATATGGTAATGTGACAGATCTCTACAACAACACCATCAGGATGGGGAACCTGAGTGGTCAGACAAGCAACAAGTTTTAAACAAACAACCAGAGCAGGCATAATATCAAGCATGTGTGCGACGGGAATTTTCCGCATGACAGCTTCATGCTATTTCACTGATCAACAGTGTCAGCAAGATGAGAACCAGCAAAACGCAGGGGAGGCTGTTAGCCAGTAAATAATCAGATAATCTGCTCTGCAAACATTTATAAAGAAAGAAATCATTTCAGCTTTTAGTGCACAAGAAAAGGTTAAAAAACAGACCAGTCTTTCAAAACTGTGTGAGATATTTCTGATTAACTGATTCAATTTAAATTTGAAGAGCAGTTAAAATACAGTAAACTGAGCAAAGCACTGTGGCTGAAACATGTCACCTTGACTTTGAGAACATATACGTCACATTTCAGTAAAAAAACAAACACTGCAAATAAATAAGACAAGAAAATTAAGAAGAATTTGCCATAACAAACAGAAGCTGCCAGTCTGGGCCTGAAACAATTCCCAGTGATGTGACAAGGTGACTGGCCTGCCGGGTCATGAGCTCCTCCACCTGCTTTTGACCTGACGGGATGATCTCTGTTATCACACCTGATTGGTTGCAGGCACATAGCGTACCGACACATATCAACACAACACTGTGGACGAGCAGTGTGGCGAAACACGGACCGCACAACAGAAGGGCAGAAACGAGAGAAACGGTAGAGCACATTAAAATCAGAAAAGCCCGGAGGAAAGCGCAACTAAATGCTGTAAAATTACAAATATATTCATGAACAATGGACGTGGTTGGTATTTAAAGAGGAAAAAACACACCGGCAGGGTCACCCTCGGCAAATCATATCACAGCTGCCTCTGCTGAGTCGCTCTAAATCACGCGGGAAGCATGTGTATGAGCGGAAATAATCTGCAAAATAAAATTAAAGGGTAAAACAAGTAACAATATGTCAAAGTTTGCTATTACTGCCACATAATATTAGATGATACTTTAGTGTTATGATTCTGACTGTGTGATCCAGATACTTTAGAAGATAATAGCTGCAGGTTATTGAATCTTATGACTGATGTTTTTAATTCAATTTTGTTTGTGTTAGTGGAGGATGTCTTGCTATGCTTTTAATGTTTGAAGTGCTAACGTCTTGTAATTTGGCACGACGGAAGTGAAAACTAACTATACATGTAGCCTCTTTGATTAACTAGCTTCATCTTGTTGTGTCATCCAGAAGCTTCCACTACATTGTAAAAAAATCAACTTTCTGTTGCTTTAGGTATCGGTTCTCTATGTGACAACAGGTGCAAAACATTTCTTAATACGCACTGCAGTTCTGAAGATGTTTTCTTCTGTATTCGGTGGGTGAGGGTGTTAAATTCAGCCACCGTACAAGAATGTTTTGATCAGGCTCCCTAAGGATACCAAATACACAAGAGTACTGTGATTTAGTCTGCTTAAAGTCTGAGCAAACAGGGTGAATCCAGCCTCTTATTTAAAGTTCTTCTTAAGCTTTTCAGCCATTGTGAAACTAAAGAACTAAAAGAAAAAAAAATCTAAAGGCTCACATTGTAGAGGCTCTATGATATGCTTGTTCTTCATGCACACACAGACTGATGGTGGCAAAAAGTGATAGCCATCTGGGTATTTCTATGTGTCCTCAGTACCCACTCATTATGCCTCTCCTTCCTTTCTTCTTTCTTTCTTAGTTGGTCCAGACAGCAAAGAGAGAAAACCGACAGAGCTGTAGATAAGAGGCAAAAGAGCAAAAGAGAAATATAGAGAGCCTGAGGACAGCAGAGGAGCATTTTGGCTGCTGACAGAGACCCCGTGACGAAAGGAGCCATTTTCTGATGCCAGACTCTGAACGTTAATACAGGGTGAAAAGTTGATTGTGTCCACAGTTTGGGGGGAGAAAGTGGGAGGGAATGAAGAGGAAAATGAGAGGAACAGACTACTAGTTGCTCTTTTCTTTTTCACGAGGCATGTCCATATTACAAACATGCAAAACCTTAACAAAATATGTGGGAAATGTAATTTCCTCTGCTACTTGAATACGTTTCTTGGCAAGTCGTGCTCTTGAAGATTTCAGTTCACCAGCAACCACATAACTTTGAAATATCACAACGCTGAGGACGTGTAGGATATATATATGTTTTTCTCTTTTCAACTTCAAGCTTTAATTTGTAGGTAATTTTATATTTAAGAGAGCTGGAAAATTCATAACTGGTTTTAACTAACAGAAGAGCTAGCGTGTAAGATCTGACAGTCATTTTAATTGAAACCACAATTCCATAAACAGTGGCTGAGGGCTTCCAAACCCAATTCCAATGAAAAACACTGCTTTCACCACTAATACAAGACAGGATTTTGTACTTCCCCAGATCCTGAACTTCAGACCGATGCAGTATGGGTAACTGCAGAAATTATCTCAAGATGATGTGACGCGTATAAAAGCAACACCATCACGTCTTGAGGCTCAGACGTGGCCGACTGGGTTTGTATTAAAACCCTCTGGAAATCACTTCAAGCTGGTCTTGAAGCACAGTAATGATGGAGCCCTAGAGTGCAGACTTACAATGCAAACGTCAAAATCAAGGCTAACCAAAGCCGAAAGTAATAATGACGAATGACATTTATACTGAGCGTTGTGCGTTTTGTTTGCGATGGCAAACTTTAACGGCTACAGCCTCCAAACTTCCTAAAACTAACTTTTCCATTAATGTAAAGAGATGCATTACAGTGGTTCCAGAACCTGCTGAGTGGTAGGTGGAATAACTTAAACTATCCTGATGAGTGTGAAATGCTCTCACACTGCTCTTTCCATGTGCACATACATATGTAATGACAAAAAAGGACATAAACTCTGCAGTTATATAATAACAATAAGGAAAAACTCATCCAGGCACACAAGAGGGCAAAGTGTCGGTATGTGATGAGTTGGGGAACGTGTAGGTGGCCCGTCACTCTCTCTCTCTCCCTCCCTCCCTCCCTCCTTCCCTCCCTCCCTCAGCCCAAGCGGCCCAGGCAGATGGCCACCCCCCTCGGACCGGGGTCTGCTCCAAGGTTTCTGCCTTCTAAAGGGCAGTTTTGCCTCTCAGTCAAGCGCTTGCTCTTGGCCTTGGAGGTTTGGGTCCCTCTGTGTTAAAGCTAAATTAAAAAGTATGGTCTAGAGCTGTTCTATTTGGAAAATGTCATGCGATAACTTATGTTGTGATTTGGCGCTATGTAAACAAATTGAATTGAAATTATGCTCAGCATCTTTTTTGAATAGAACGGAATGTAAGCAGACTGTTGAAAAAGTATCTCAAGACTAAGTTCAAGTATACAGCTAAGGACATTTTTATAAATGATATAAGAAATGGCATTGTTTCTTTGAGTCCAAGGGATCACAAAAATGACCTCCACATCCTCAAGTGGCTTTGTAACAATGTCTGTAATGTTGATTAATATGCTTAAAACCTCTTGAGTACACACTGAAATGTCTTCTGTGCAGTTACTTGAAGTTTAACAACTTAAAGGAAGATGGGAAATCAAGCAGAAGTAAACCTGACAGATTCAGCAAAAGAAGTAAGCCACAAAGAGAAATTAGCATTTTTGAGAACAAAATGACTCCTAATAGTGTAAAAATGGTCTTCTTTGAGTGTTGATGGGTGTAAATAAATATTCAGGTCTGTGACATACACAGCCACAGTGAAATACGGTGGTGGTAGTGCTAATGCGTTAGCTGCCCTCTACATTGCCCTGATGGTGCCGGTAGGGAGGCAGGGTGGGAGGACTGGCTGTCAGAGAGGCATGCAGTGCAATGCTTCCACTGCGCCCCCATACAGCCGTGATGAAGTGGCTCCATCCATCTTCTTGGCTCCCAGTAAAGAACAGGCTTATTTGGCTGCTGAAGCGATGACAGATGGGAGCCGCTGTGAGCTTTTCTCTCCAAAGGCCGGGACCCCTGGCTCTGGAATCTGCAGACTGAACTCTGAGTGTCGGAGGGGGGGTCAGCAATGCGAGTCATCAGGGTTACAAGATGATACAGAGAAGATGACGTCATCCTGTATGGTCTGCTTTTCTCTGACTGTTCAGTACATTCATCTCTACCAAGTGTTACGTTATGCTGAGAGTGATTCACAATGTGTAGTGTGTTTATTATGTAATGTGTTTACACTCCCAAATCTGTAATATTACAAGCAGCCAAACATAATGCGGTCATGGGTTGGAATCAGTCATGTATATATTTATGTTAACGAAAGTACACTTTGTAAAGATAAACTGAAATGTGATCAACTGATCTCATAAGGATTGATAGCTCATAGCTGTGTAACATGAGTTGCTTAGGGATGCATGGTGCGTTCGTGTCACCCTCCGTGTTTGTTATGCAAAGGGTGCTGCTGTGAATAGTGATGTCTGCTTCACTAAATTTTATTTCCATAGCACCTATTTCTGTTTCTCTTCCCCAAATTCTTGCCAAGTTGATTTATTTTATTTGTCATGTTCAGAAACACCTGAAGTTGTTCTGGCGAGTTTTTCCTTTTCTGAATGGACGGTGAAAGAACGGAAGGTGTTGTATGCTGAGCAGACTGTGAAGTTCCTTCAGGTAATATTGGGTTGTATGAATAACACTGACTTGAACAACATTCTGAATGATCATATGAGAGACAGGAGCTGGAACCAGAGCTGTGATTAAGAGGGGAGATGATGAGTGGAGTGAGATAATTCCTGGACCACAGGGAGAAGAGTGAGAGCGACTCAGCTGTAATGACTGGCGCAGGAAGGTCATTCTGCTGTTAATGAGGGAGACGAGCTGGGACTAAGGGGTGTGATGAAAGGAACTGTAAAAATCGAAGAAATTGTGACTCTTCTGGTATCTCTGGGCCTCGATCTGCAAGCTTTAATGGATGAAAATAAATGGAGTTAGGTGGTTCACAGTGGTTGCCAACGGTATAAATATTTCAGGCTGGTGGTGGAACAACCGGCTGACGCAAAATTTTTATAAATGCACCCACAACCTCATAAACACCACACGTTTTTATACCCAAAATGATTACAACTGATGTAGCTTGTTAAACCTAATGACTAATCAAATCGTAAGGATGTGACCCAGTCGCCAAAAGCATCGCAAAAGCAAGCCTAATGTGAGGAAATACAAATTGATTGATTACAATCTGTGAGAGTGAAGGTTTGGGGGCACGAGCCGACTTCTGTCTTACTAACTGACCAACGCATGTAAAAGTTGGTCACCGTCTGCCCTTTTGTTCCTGAGTTCAGCTGCTGAAAAATGGACAGAAAACATTATTATGTCGCAGTGCAGTTGACCTTCGGCCTTTTGGATAGGAAACATAATTTTGTCTTATTAAACAATGTTGTTGTTGCTGGAATGCTGTCATAGTTAGTGCATAAATTCTTGAGTTCTTCTTAAATATGAAGATATTTCCTGAGATATAGCATTCATGATAATGGGACGGACAAATCAATAAACAACCTGAAAACATAATGTCTCCAGTCAAAGCTATCGCCCGCATGAAGGCATTTCTGTTTTCAGTTGATATTTTCTTCTTTTAATGCCTCAATTCGTGTCGCTGTTCTGGCTCCGTAGATATTTTGAGGACGCTGAAAACAAGATTCAGCGAGATCGGACAAAAAGCAAGTCCTTCATAAAACCAACTCAGCACAGAAGTGTTGGAGCAGTTAAACAGTCTGTTGATGAACTGCATGCTGTGGATGAAACCTTTAGATGTTTCAGGCTACATTAAATGACACCAGAACATCTCTGCATGAGTTATGAAAACTACGCCTGTGCCTCCACCTCATCGCTCTCTCCTCCCGGCAACATCACCCATAATGTTACAGCAAAGAGGTGAGCGAAGCACTAATTAAAAAAACAAGGATGGATAACGGCGTCGTCTCATATCCGAGGTATTCACAGCCGTCGCAAACTTCATCTACGTAATTACAGCCCTCAGTTCCACAACACTGAGAGTGTGGCACTAATTGCTTTCTGTGTAATTGGGTTACCTTTCTTTGGGTGTCTTTCTTTCACCGGAAGAGATAATGAAAGGTTAGTGCTGACCATTTGCACCAAGCAGACAAAGCAGAATCATACTCTCTCATACTCTCTTCTCTTCTCAACAGGAGAAACGGCTGAGAACTCGTCAAGGCAGGTTGTTGATGAATAATGGGCTTCAAATGCAGTGTGCCATAGGTGCATTATTATCCTGTGCGTCATTTTTTATTCTTGAAATTACATTATAGCTCCGCCGTCGATATGAAGGACTTGATGAATGCCATCACGGGCTCCTGAAAGCCCTCCTTCTGCTTGAAGACACACACACACAGATTCGGGCATCTACATGTACATCCAATAATGAGGTGTAATTTATCTTATGAATGATGAATATTGATCATTTACATTCATTTGTGGTTTTGCTCATCCAGAAAATATGTAAATGTATTGACAGGACACAGGACAGGCTGCTGAGCTCGAGCCTGAGTTAAAGCAACACAGACCCTGTAAGCACTGAAAATAAAACATCTTTAGAAATCAGTGTACAGCAGCAGCAGTTTTTAAATACATGCCTGGGGAACACATGTGATTTCCTGAGGATGTGGGAGGCAGCAGTGCAAACTCATGCCTCAACTCAGTACAGGATGAGCTCGTAAATCCTACATTTGTTCCGCACACAGGGGTCGAGGTGCTCGCATCAGATAAAGATCTAAATGAGTCAGAAATCTTGGACTTGATCTGAAAAGGACAATGATGGGCAGATGGCAGCAGACCCGAGGACAACTAAACCCAATCCAACACAGAATCTACCCAAACAGACCCAAAACGTGATGCACTACAGTCAGTAGGAGTCTGAGTTGAAAATCTATAAAAACAAAACTCCAAAAATGACCACAGACCTGAATTATAACTCTTTTATGTTGTATCTTCAGTGGTGGTTCTCATTTGGATTACTGTGTTGTACAGAGCTTTCTCTCCGCCTTGTCTCTGAACGTAAACAGTGCTGTACACAGTAAGCTTTCCATTGGCAGCTGATGTATCTGACAGCGATTGGAGCATCATTGTTTCAGTCACACACTCTCACTATTCCTGAAAATGCACTGAGCCCTGCTTTCATGTGGTTTTTCCATGTGGAGTCTCATTATCCCTCAGTGCGTTTTCTTGTACAGTATCCATTAAGGTAAAGCTAGCAGTCAGAACAACAAAGATGAAACAGTCCCAATACATGAGGACAGCTCAGTACAGACACAGTGAAGGTCAGTGCTGCTTACTGGACTCTGGCTTTGATCGTGGTGCATTATGTAAAGCCTGTGGAGATGTCACAACCAGCAGTTAGCCAGTGAGAACATCTGGAGGTGACAGACCAAGACCAAGTTACATGGAAGTGAATTTGAACAGCTGAGAAGGAGACGGCGGCTACACATACATACTATATGTTCAGTATTTCACAGTACAAAGCTGCACATTGTACTCAGAGTTCGAACTTGGTGGATAATTGTAGCTTTCGTTATTTTAAAGACAGAAATAGAGTTCTCTTTCGGGAACAGTCTGATCTGAACCAGACGGAAGTGGACGATCATTATCTGCCAGCTGAGGGAATAATGGTAGTGACGGATGCTGTGTGTCAGGTAGAGCTACAGGATCCCTACAAGATTCCCCCAAAAAGAGGTAAAAACAACAAGTCAGGACAAGTCAAGAGATTTATATCCCTCTTGCTTGTAATTGTAAATGTTACAATTTCTTTATTTTAATTGTGCAAGAAGAATCTTGTAATGTAATACAATAATTCAAATAAACTTAAAATGGACCACCACACTTCTTAACCTTGACGTTAGTTGGACGTCTGCCTGCCTCATCCGATCACTAAAGTAACTCAAGTCCTCTTTATTTTCACACGTATCACGTAATGTAAGTAACAGCTATGTAGATAGGTAGTTGTGTCCGTTGGCTGACATGTCTTTGCCAGTATAAAATGCCATATATCAATGTTAGTAATCAGAGGAATCTTGCTGATCTTGCTAGAAGAGACGATTGATCTCTCAGGTGTCTGTTAATGAGGCTCTAGCCAGCATCTGATTAGCATAGCTTACCACAGAGCCAGCTTGGCTCTGTCAAGGTAAACAAACAAACAAAAAAATCCCTATGATGGTCACCAGTGAACATGTTATATCTGAGTTAATCTGCACAAAACACAAAAGTGTTAAAACAAATGTGGTTTTTCCAACTTAAGTATCAGAAATTTAAGCGATGACATGCAACAACTATGCAACGGATACTATGTGCTGGGAGCAGAGGAACTTACTTTGTGCTTTAATGTAGTCAATTTATTAAAGTGCAGCTCATGAACTGTCAAGCTCAACCTCTCAGTAGATAAGAAGTCCTACAATCTCCTGATGAGGACGGTGTGACGCAGCTGAAAGCAACAGAACAGCCACTAAATGGGCTTTGAGGTGAACGTTTCGTTAACAAAATAAACAGCCTTCAACTGCTGTGTGGGGCGGATGAAAAATAAAATAAATTGGAGCGTACTGATGTTTTTCTTCTAGATTTGAGAGTAAATCTTCCACTGGTCGTGGAAATGGATTTGTCTCATTTTCCTCGTATTTTCATCCTCCTTAAGATTAAGAGTTTTGGAGTTAATGAGAGTACACTACTTCAAAGTTATTTGTGGTTTGAGGAAGTTAGTGGCTGTTTCAAGCGTGCAAAGCAAAGAAGTGTTGGTGTCTCCCATCCTGACACCACATGAGCCATGTAAAGAATAAGCCGACAGATCATTAAAGGGAGCAGGATTTAAACACTTTGGGCCAAATTCAGTCTTGGGATTAAAATGTATAAATAAAGTTGGAGTAACAGCTTCTTCTTCTTCTTCTTCTTCTCCCTTTTCTTTTTCTTTTTTTTTCTTTTTAGTTTGTGAGCACGGGCAACTAATAATCCGCCACTGAACATTAGTTTGGTGTTTTGGCACAGGCTGCTGTGTCGACACAAGTTCACCCTGAGCATCGTGGGCCTAAGAAGTGGCTGTGACTTTGTGTCTCATGAGAGTAAACTCTCACACCTGTCACATCAGCTCCGTCGGCGTGTTTCTACGTCAGCGGATGGAGCTGAAGCAGCGTAATTCGACATCAGATGATTTCTCGTCACCATGAAGGCAGAACTGCTGCGTCAGAACGGCCTGATTTGTGTAAAAAAATACACATAACAGGCAGCAGATAATTCGCTTTAGTTGGGACTGTCCCTTATCTTTACGTGGTGTTTATGTGTTTCATTTTAAGGACACTTTCACAACGTAAATCGACTGGTCCACACCTGAACTTGAATGACAGCTTTCGCACTGGCTGAATTAAAACAGAACACAATAAAAAGCCTTTATTGTCATCCTTCTGTGCAAAATACAGCACAATTGACTGTACTAATTAGAAAAACACACCAGAGTTCAGTTTACCCAAAACCAATTTACTTCTTTTCTTTTGCAGCTAGAGAGCTTAACAACAAGTTTTATCCTTGGCGGAGGTCTGCGCTCTCCGAGTGTCCTTCCTGTTCATTATGTGGCCATCCTGAAACTAGATTCTTAAACACTTACAGTAGCATTTAAAACAAAAGCTGCAGGTGTCATTTCATCCCTAAATCAAATTCGAGGTCATTACACAAACACTTGAAGGCTTGTGTCATATACATTAGCTCTGCAGCTGAAAACATGGCAGCTTCTCAACCCTGGCTGCCATTATTAAGACCGTGGCTTCACACTGAGACTCACTGGAGTCACACTTTAGGGGTTAGATCTCATTTATGACAATGCTTCGTGTACCTCGTTGCTGGTTTAATGTACCTCAGCGTTCTATTGCACACACCATTAAAGCTCCCAATGGCCAGCCTGAGCCGCATTTTCCTGAAGGTCGGACAATGTGAATACAAATAGTTGCTCAGTGGAGACATTACAACAGTCCACCAACTGCCAGCGCGTTTCAGTAAGAGTGACCACACAGGTGTGTTAACGTGTTGCTTTCTGCACGGTAAAGAGAACGTGATGGTTAACATCCATCTTTCCGTGGACCACTAAACTGCAGTCTTGATTTACAGTTTCACAGTGAAAATGGTGAAGGGAGGCATAGGTGGCTGCCATCTTTCATAAAAGTAATTTGTGCAAAGAAGCAAAAAGGTTGCACACACTGCAGAAAAAAAGCACCTTTGTGAATAAAAAGGGAGCAGCTGGGAGTAATGAATAAAAAACAAAATCCATCACAAAATATGCATATCCTACAAGTTTCAAAAAATGTAATTGAGTTTGGACTTTCAGGGAAATTTTCTCCAAAACCAAGATAGTATTGAGCTTTGGGCTGATTTAGTGCACAGTGAGACACAGTGCACATTGACGGGATCCACCAGACTAATGAACCAGTCTCACCATGGAAACCATCCTGACTGCAGTCAAGCCTGGGTCCAAAATCACAAACACAGTATGCCTGGCAATTGTGCCACCAGGCTTTGTCACTGTGCCAAGCCAAAACATGAACTCATCAAGACAAATGTGAACATGATATAACAGTGAGGAGTCATTTAAAGCACACGTTCTGTGCGAGTGGTGCATTATTTTTGCTCTGTCTGGGTTATTGTGAGAGTGTAGCTGGAGTGCAAGCAGTGAGAAGCCGTCAATACACCATCTCACTGAGGATTAGCCATTTTAATTACTTCCACTTCTCTGCTATCACCATCTGCTTTGAGTCTGGACGAGCCTCCTCAAGCAACATGCTATTCAAATCAATTGCAGCAATCTGCACAATGTTAGCATGATAAGCCATTCGGAGGTATTTTCTGCCCTTTGTAATCCAGTTTGCGTCGTACAGATAAGGTTTATTAACATCCTGCGGTAATCTTTCCATGTTTGGCAGTCTTCCGAATAACTTACTCAAAGGGGGTGTTGTTACAGAAAGGATCCAGTGAAATGAGAACAAAAGGTCTGGGAGAGAATTAGATGTTGAGATTTTTGCTAATGCTTTGCAGATTTAATGAGATAACCCTAAATACCAGCTTAAGTCATTATGCTTTCATCTCCTGTTGAGCTGCTACTGCTAATGTAATTCTGTGTAGAAAATAGAGCCAGAATGAAATGTGGTCAGCTGATTAAACCGCTGGATACTGACCTTTCAAAGATATATCCGTATCTGCATATATGTTGTCTGTCAATATGAGCATTTTGAAAGATTCCCAGTGAGATTGACTGTTTCAGTGCATTGATGTCATTTAAACAGTAAGTTCATTGTTAAACTGTAGAAGATCCTGCCTCCATTGCATACGTTTGTCACAAGCATTTAAATTGGCTGACAGATTCATGTCAGACTTTTTTACTGCCTCTTATCAGTATTGGCTCCGAAAATCCAGTACTGGTCAGACTCTGCGTTCGCCACGCTGCTGCAATGGCCACACTTGTTTGCTTGTAGGTTTGTTTGAGTCATATTTATGGCATTGATTTTACAAGTAGTGCATAGTCAACATGATCAGTGCAGTTTCTTGCTTAACACAGCAACTATCGCCTGGCAGTGAACTGTGGGAGCCAAACAGGCCCACAAACACGCCTCTTAATAAAATGACCCCTGACGCAAGAGGCTGATGTGTTGAGCACCACAATCAGTGATTATATGGTGAGAGTGAATTTACTTGAAGATTTGCAGTGCATCTTTGTGACAATAATTACCAGAGGATATACAGTGCACTTCAGAGTGTAGTCCGCCTCCTGGCAAGGTTTAACACAATCTACTGTAGCTCTGCTCTGAAATAAATCAATAGTCTTGAAGCTCAGTAACTGCTACTAGAATAGGAGCCCAAAATCCATCCTCCAAAATGTTTACCTAATTAAATTCCATTTAACTCAAATGGGTATGTGGGTGAGTCATAGTGAAAATATGACAAACGACCTTTGAACCACAATAAGGCCGGGCCTGCTGGATTCAGAGGAGTCTGGTCAGCGTCTGAGGAAAATAACGATGGAGGGCTCATTATTGGCTTTTCACTGTCACTCTCAGTGGCTTCAGTGACACCAAAGACTCTGCAACACCCTTTCCCTCGGCCTTCCTCACTAAGTCCAAGATGGACAAAAATAGAGAGGGAGGACAAGGGAGAGTTCAGCAGACAAAAAGAACAACGGGGGAACAGAGGCAAGATAGGAGGCCCCACGGACAAAAATAACGACAAACGAGCGAGCAGCGCTGCGCCCAATGACAGCGTGCTAAGGAGACAGGCTGGGGGAGCAAAAAGCTTTGGAAGATGTTGTCGTGGGAAGAACAAGCTCGTCAGCGTAAACGAGCATCTCAGCGTGTGAGCCCTTCAGTGAGAAGAACAAGAGATTAAAATCTGCACCATCAATGCCGGGGTGCATTAGTTCAGAGACGGCCTTATTTAAACTGTAGACAGGATCAACTGGGCCTTCTGATGCAGCACCATGAGATGGCACTCAGCTGCAGCGTGCACAGCACAGCTTAATTTCACTTAATAATGCCCTTCTGACTTCAGAGAAGCTCTTTGCACATACAGCATCAATAGATAAATGCCAATTTGTCTTTGAGTGCTGATGGCTAAATTTCTTTCTTTCTCCCTTTTCCCCGTTTTCTACAGTGAATAATAGTAATAATGAGTTTGTTGTTATGAAGCCGGGAGCCGGGCAACAGCAAATGTGCATTATAGTGAGTAAAATGGCCATTGTTGCTTTGTGCTCATGCAGTTCAGAGAAAGGAGTCAGATGCAACCCTGGAATAAGCCAAACATGTTTTTAATCAAGAGGACTAATGTAAGTATGTATGCTGCTCCCAGTGGTGAAGCCACACTGAAATGTGACACCATCCATGCAGCTCTGTTTTAGTTCATAGTCTGGATTTTTGGCACGTCCACTCTAAGGCTCACTGCTCTCATCAGCCTTGTTTGGGGCAGCAGCAGTGGTCTGATTAACCCACCACAGCTACGTGCAGAGCACCCACAGTGGGCGAGCGAAGCTGCTGGAGACCAAACCAGAGCTAAAAGGTGGAAAAGATACAGGACTCCAAGTGAATAACAAACTTGAGACCATCTCAGTCTTTGTTTTCTTGTATTCATGTGACTTTTAAATAACAGTAATAATAATAGCAAAAAGTGAGTTCACTTCAACAGGATTTTTAAGCTAAATACTTTTTTTGTACATTTGCAAGCTGAACAGACAAAACTGAAACCTGAAAAATCCATAAACAATAAGATGTCAGCGGATGCAGAGCGCCATGTTTATGGTGGCTAAGCAGCAGTGTGATTCTTCAGTGATCTCAACTCTAACATAGTTTTGTGGTCATTTTCTTTATACATGATCAACAGATGATCTCTCATTTGTTTCCTCTTAGCCTGCAATGCAGTAACGTCATTAATGAACCCAAACACCATCTACTGACAAATACAGGAATCCTGTGTTCCTCCAGGTGTTGTCGCAGTTTGACTATACAGGTACACAAACGCTGCACAAATGCTACTCAATGGAAACCCAGTCTTACATCATTACCTGGCTCGGTTTCTGAAGTGAACATTCTGAGCCTCCTGCCAGGAGCGAACTGAATAAAGTACCTGCCAAGGACAACTTTCAGAGTCCAGAATAATTAATATCTACTTGTTGTGGGAAAATGACACGCTGATCATTTTGTTATTTCACGGGTTTAATCATTTAAAGTAATAATTTAAATAGAAAAGAGCAAATTTGAGTTTTTAATAGGGTTGGGGAAACTCAGGAAGCTCCTGTAACCACTCAGGTCGTGATTCTTCAGAGGACAGCGTTGGACATGTTGAACCACACGACCAACACTGAGACTACACACTCTGCAATATTTAAAACTCATTCGCTGACCCCATGGCACAGAATATGTCCACATCTTGTTCTGCTGACCAGAACAGCATTAATAAAAACATTTTTACAATCTCAGAGACAAACACGTTGCATTTCGTTGCATGTAGTTATTAGTTACATTCACATCTAACCTTGGAAGGGACCAAACCCACTTTTCCAAGCGGACTTTGGTGAAGTACAGTACATTTTTTGTGTGAAAGCGAGCGGAGCAACCGCAGAATACAGAAGCTCCCTGAATAGCTGTGCACACAGTGTGAGCAGAACATGATGAAAATGTTGAATCAATCAATATGTAACTATTGGGTTTAGCTTTCAGGGTGGGGAACAATTTTATTGGTCCAAATAGTCTGTCATAATGTTCATTTATTCATGGCATATATTCTTTTAATGACTGGGACTGTTGTAATGGATGGTGACTTCGCTCAGTATTAATTAATAAATGTCTCCACTTGTGACATTAAAATGTAGAAGGCAAAATGAGCAATCCTGTGATCAATCAAAGAGCTTAATGATGACAAAATAAATGTCATTGAAATGCCAAGAGATTTAATTGTTGTTGCTAATGTGGATAAATCAGAAGTAATTCACACATTAACAGAAGCTTTTCATCCATTCAAAAGATGTTTTGCTCCACTACAAGTTTTCTATAATTTCATTTGCCTTTTCAAAGCCTTTAAAAGAAGCTCCGCAGAAATTACAGCTTTTGGCAGTCTGCCTAATGTCTTCAAAACGTGACAGACGCCTTGCTAAAAGTGGTTCACCATTATGAACAAGTCATTGCTTGACCCAGAATCCAATGCTGTTGGTGAGAGCTATGAGGAGGGAGTTTTCAGAGTATAACTTTGATGAAGTGTGACGCTCGCCAGTGAAAACGATGTGGTGAAAGAGCCGCCTCTGACAAAACCACATAGAAACACTTTATTTTAACCTCTCATTTAGCAATAGTCAATTGAAGGGTGGTTGTAACGTGTAATACGATGCTGCACAACACTGTACTGAAAGATTGCTGTGAAATTTGTCAACAACATTCATGGTGCCCAGAAGATGGATTCTAAACATGCTGGTGATGGTCTGACCTTCATGTAGCGCCGGCAGCAGGTAAAAGTGTTCATTTATCCTGCTTAAATGTTTACTAGCTGGAATGACATAACACAGACATTCACTGTTCTCAGAGGATGAATCCTGCTGACTCGCATTTCCCTGACGAGCATCACCAAGACATCACAAAACCTAACTGAACATAATCATAATCATAATATGCACAACACACAAAAGGTTCACACTTTGCTCATTCGTGATAAACTAGCACATTCCTGATTTTATATTACTTTCTATAAAATCCACCTTACGCTGATCGTGCCCTAGACAAGGTGAACCCAGGTAGAAGCTATTATCCCTTAGTGATTTTCCTTATCAAATCAGCCCCAACCATGGCAGTGGAGATGTAGATAAGAGAGAAAACTGGCAGCAGCTAAATATCAGGAAGACCTACAGTAGAGTCGCTGTAGCAAATTCTTCAAACTCTGACTGATTTTTAGTTTCCTGATGACGGAGAGCTGGAGCTTGGCAGCCTTCAACCCTCATCCATCCATCACTGATTTATTAACACTGAAATCTGGCCCGCAGGTGACCTTTTAGGCTTTCAAAATTCAATGGTTCATCATTTTCCCCTGCTGCATGCGTGGCTCTATCAGAGCTACAGGTAGCCTTCAGAGTATGTGAATCGGCCATTGGGGAAAATAACTCCAAAAGAAGTACCTTGTTATTATCATTTAAAAATAAAGCTCTTCTTCGAAGCAACACCTGAATCAGGTTTGAATCACAGTTCAACTCATTGCTTATAATGTTTTTGCGTGCTACTAAAAGAGCCTGACAGCAAAACACATCAAGACTAAACATGGCAGTGACCACAACAGAGTAATAGGAGGCAACATTTAGTTTGACATCAGTTCATTTCAGGACCAGGAAATTATGATAATTATTCAATAATTGTGCAGTGCTTTAAAGAGAGTGTGGTGTGGTAATTTATGAAATCAAAATTAAATATAACTTTGCTTCCATCACAGCACACAAACTGTGTATACAACTGCAAGCACAACTAATACACAAGCAGTGAAAACACACACACACACACACACACACACACACACACGCACACACCCTGTACTATCCCTCACACCCTGCAGTTGAGCACATTAAAAAACAATTAGGCCTCTCTGATTTGTCTGTTTTTTCGCCGCCTCGCCTCGGCAGCAACCCGCAGAGTCCAGCTGCTTCCCTCGGGCCTGTGCAGAGCGGGAGGGGAAAGAAAAGCTCCTTCAACGAGAGAAAGAAGACGACACAGGGACAGAGGAGGACTTGACTGCAGCTGAAGGGGTGGACAGAGTGAACTGGGGTGGCGTCTTGAATGTGTAATAACAGTGGAGTAAGCATTCATGTGTGGAAAGTCCTGTCGGGTGGATACTGCTGTTGTAAGCTCTCTAATTATGTTGCCAAGCAGGCTGACGGACAGGCAGGAAGGATGCGAAGCCGCTGGAGAGGCAGGATTTAAAAACACTCACACAAAAGCAAGAGGTTCCTGCCTTACAATCACCGAATAGTCTAACTCACTGTTTTCTTTTCGTTTGCAGGGAGGGTGAGGGTGGATTCAGGAATAAAACAGAAAAGCTAAAAGTCACTCCTCAAATGCTTAGATGCAAATTCATTTTTGTTTTATTTTACTTCAGATCTTTGTTGTAGGGCAACAGCTCCCACTGAAGTTCGACTTTGTACTTTCCACCTTTGAATCATTAATCATTGTGGGTTGTATGTAAATGAAGTGCGTTTAAACGTGCCTCCACGTTGCCTGCACACACAGCTCCCCTTTTGTTTTGCCAGCAAAAATCCATCAGATGACATGTTTCAATTCAGGGAAGATGAACGAACTACAGGTTGTCCACTCAGATTGAGATCAAACTGTCAAACCAGGCAGTTCTGACAGAATATGAATCAAGCTTTTGTTACTGCATTGCCTAATGTTATCAGAAACATATTTCAGTGTAGTGTAACATGAAAATTCTGCACCAAGGTCGCTTTCTGCACTCTGTAAAGGCAGATTATGTTGCAACTAACAAACAAACCTGATCACAAGTGGTCAGAATGAGTATTTGGAAAGTAGCATTCACCTTTTTAATAGTTTCAGATCAATGACTGATCATCTGTTAAGTTGCACACATTTGACCATTTGCCATTGTTTACAGTACAGTGATCAGCGTCTGCTTTTGGCCAGCAGGTGGTCCTAGTGGACACGTGAAGCCAAAGGGCACATGGTAGTCGGTGCAGAAATATTTAAAAAATGAACCATGGCAAACTCAGCAAAACTAAATTAAACTAAAGCAAAAACTAATGGAAACTGCAGTTTCACAGCAAACACACAAATCCTTCCTCGCCCATCTAATTCAGTGAAGGAGATTTGACCCACTCAGCCTGCCTTAAGTGGAACCTGCCACCTGCCCAGGTAAGCACAGGATGAGCTAAACCAGGAGCGTGCGTCAGAACTGCATAAAATAATTAAAAAGATGGCTGAAGGATTTCTAACTTACTGCTGACATCACAATTCATCCATGAACACACACACCAAATGTAGTAGAACATCATTTACTGCAGATCTTCACCATCTTCCAACATCTAAAGAGGGTCCAGGTGTCCCCGATAAGAGGACACAATGACGCCAACCTTCAGCAGCTGTTGTTACAGCTCTCAGCTGTCAGAGCTGAAAAATGTCACTTATTGTGCACTAAAGGACTGTATTATTTTCTTGGACAGAAGGGAACATAAAAGTCTCTGTGAGTTGTTTACACGCAGAGCGATCATTAAATCAGCTGGCAGTAGAGGGCAGGGAAAGAACCTTATAGTTTTCTGAAAATTTTGCTGATTATTTGCAAGGCTGAGCCATTTTAGGAACATTTGAAGGACAAAGTATATATTATTACCACAGTCAATGTTTTAACACGATGTGAGAACACAAGAAACACAAAATCTATTTTGCTTTCCATTCAGCAACTGTTAACCCTCACATTCAGCATCGCCGTGCAGGAGAGGCAGATGCTCTCTGGTTGCTTCACCTGACTGCTTCACCTCTGTCGTTCTCGGCTACATGGGCAGGTGACTTGGAAGGGGATAATCCCCGCCAATCAATTACCCTTCACAGCCAAAGTCATCAGGCGGCGCCAGCTGCGCTTATTTCAGCAGTTGTGGAATCAAAGGGGGAAAATGAAGGGAAGCGTTTAAGTGAGGCGCACAAAGCTGTATAACCTGCTAATGCAGCGGCGTATGCCGGCGAGTCCCAAGCGACCTCAGCACTCTTGAAATGATGGATACAGGTGATTTAAAAGTGGCTCGCTACTTTCGATTGTGCTGCTTTGTCGCAATTTCTCTCAAATTAGACAATTTGGTGTTAGGGTGAAGCAGGATTGCTGCACCCACAGTCGATAAATAGTTTTCTCCTGCAAAGCAAACAGGAAGTCGGGTCACTCTGCGGTCACAGCCTCTAATTCCTGTCACTTGGATCATCACCGGTGAGTTCAGTTACTCCCCATTTAGGATTTAGTCATCATTTCTTGTCACATTGAAGAGGTCGCTCACGAGTCGCCCGGGGCTAATTGAGTCAGCTCGGCTGAAGGCAAACACATCATGGGAGTCCTGTCTGACTGGTGGTGGTGCTCTCCCTCTGGCTTCCTCCGCCTGTATTTTATAATCAGGAGGGAGCACCACACTGAAGAGACCGAGGAGATACGTATTGTAGCCTGGCTGATGGCATTCATTTCAATTGCGGCCAATTTATTCTCCCAAATAATACAAGCACTAATCTAATAATGACAAGGAGGGGAAATTACTTCTCACCATCGCGATGTCATACAGCCGCACACTCTGCAAAACGAGTGTATGTGCGTGTTTCTTCTAATGCCTGCATGCGTCAGAATGTGTGCACCTGCACCCATGTGCTGGTGTGTGCCGCATTCACAGTTTGTGCAGATCATTATGAGTGTGTGTGTGTGTGTGTGTGTGTGTGTTCGTGAGAAAGAGAGAGAGAGAGAGAGAGAGAGAGGAAGGCAGGCCGAGACTCATTCTTCTTACCATTATCATTATGAGACAGGGTGAGCAGAGCTGAGGGGAGATTACCGTCTTTGTCATCCTCGACATCACTTACTTTAATAAAACTTCAAGCCCGTGATTACATTTCATATGCAAATACAGTATGCTGTGTGAATAGAAAATGAGTGGCAAGACAAGGTTAAGTCCTGTGTCGCTCCACGTTCACAAACACACACAGCATGAGGAAATCCTTTCATTTCATGAGGTAAAAGCTGAAGTACCACAACGGGAAAATGGTAAATTACCAGCAGAACTGTACTCATCTCTTTAAATGTGCAGTAATGGATTTCTATGTTGCGAAAACAACATTGATGTATCACCTTTCACGCTGATATGGTGAACTTATTAGCCACTTTAAACTATTTACACCCTCTGAGGACAGAGAGAAACATTAGCATTCATTTGGAGTCGTGTTTGTGTTCATGTCCTAATTGTACATCCAATATTTACTGGAGAGCTATGAGACTGAACCAAAACAGTGTGGTTTGTGGGCTAAAAACAACAAAACAACGAGCTGATAAACGGTGATAATATTCTGTCGAGCTGAAGTCATCAGCAGAGTTTGAAATATAAATTTGCACAAAAATGCAAATACAGGACACTTTACACCTGAGGCAGATACAGCTGATCCAATGAAAGGTACAGTATTTCCCTATTAGAAATTTTGAAATGAAGCAGCAGAACCTTAAAGATGTATATTATTTGGGGAAAGGAACTAAGTTACTTTCCATCTCTGCTCATGATCACAAGCTGCCTGCAAAGTCTTTCACAGCTCTCTTCCATCTCCATCTCCCCCGACAATGTGCAATTCTCAAAAATAGTACAATCATGTCAAGCCGACCCGCCAGCATCAGTCTTTTCGACATGCCTCCTCGGTGGCCTGCCCTCACATGTGATTTTGTGTGTGACGGTGTGTGTGTGTGTGTTTGTGTGTGTGTGTACATGTTTTATGCATGTCAAAGCTGGATCAGGTTGGTGGAGTGTGTGTGTGTGTGTGTGTGTGTCATTCCCCTGACACACCTCACAGGGAGAGGCGAAGGACTACTGCAGAGCTGACAGTGCATGACTAAATGCCCCCCGCGAACCTGCCTGAATGGAGCTGACTGCTCCAATGAGGCAGGGCAGACGAGACAAAGCACATGTGGGCGAGGGACCAGAGAGCGATGGAAGAGGCCGGGCTGGATGTGTCAATCTTCCTCGCTGGGGGACAAGAACACTTTGTGTCAGATGGGAAACTCGGCACTGACCGGGCCATAGTGGGACACTGAAAAACCGGAACTATTGTTCTTTGATTTGGTTTTGAGGGCGTTTTGTTTCTTTGGAGGGATGGGAAGCTTGGTGACAATGAGCTTGATGGATGTCCGCGCCTCTGCCCTCTAACATCTGGGGATGTCATTCTTTGTGCCACGGGTTTTGTGGGAAATTGGTGAAAAGGAGAGGCTTGATTCTTTATCTGAAAAATATCCAGAGAGATTTTCTCACAAGCTGAGGTCTATTTCTACATTGTCATCTCCTGAGATTAGTTCATCCTCGACTCCAAAAAACAGCACAGCAGCCAAGAAGTTCAAATAAGGCTGAGCATTTTCGAATTCCACCTTCTCTGCTTCATGCAAAGTCAAGTAGGGGTGCTTGAAGCCAGAGTTTGGGCAAAGCCATATTGAACAAATCAATCACCTAATTCAGTTTCTCTTTGAAATTGGCTAATTATGCAGGGGCTGAGTGGAAAAATCAATCCTGCTGATGATTCTGATTGGGCCGACCACACTCGAGTTGATTGTAAAAGGGGCTTGATTGGATAAGGGAAGGTGTAGACCGCCTGCTGACATTGGAGGAAGACAAAGAACACTGGCCTGTTATTTATGGTCTGAAATATGAAATGGTACTTTAAGATGAATATCTTTTTGTTGGGCTTAAATGTAGAAAATTATAGCCACAGAGGCACTTGCCTGCTGACAACTGTAAGTGGGTACACTGAAAGCAGGTTGGCTGTGTGTGAGGGTACAGCACGGATGACTTGTAGACTTGTTTCATCCATGTTTCACCTGGATCAACGAGTCAGCGTTAAATGAACAGAGCTAACGGGCGCCGAGACGACCAACTGTGTCATCAGACCCTCACAGAGAAAACGCTGAATTTGACCGTCGTCAGCAAATCCTGAAGTTTTTATTATTGAAAAGGAAAAGCGTGGATTAACTTCATGTATTATTCAGTTTTGATGGATAATTGCTTTTTGTGATTGAGGTTACGCTGTATTTCCTTGGGTGGCACCAAATAATACAACTTAATTTTTTCTGTCATTTGGATCATGTTTCAATCTGACACCCTGCAATCTCAATGTCATTAGAAGAGGAGCAGAGGCATGCATATTATGTTGTGTGCTCGAATGGCAGCAGGCACTGCTTTGCTTTTAAACGTCGCTGGTTTTCATGCATGTATTTTGGTTTATTCATCATTTTGAAGCAAACAACCAATTATGCAAACAGCTCTAAAAGCAAGCCATTCAGCAGATTTCAAATGGCCTTTTCTCTGTCTTCTTTCAGCGTCTGTTGTGCTCTTTGTGTATTTTAGATAAATCAAGTAAAGCTACAGGCTATGCATCACTCTTCGTCATCTGTCAGCAGGAAATGAACGGTTATTTGGAGCTTTAGTCAGGGCTTTTGTATCCTGTTCCCTCTGAGGACAGCTTTCACGGGAGAGCAGGCGAGCAGAGGTGAATAACAAAGAAAAATCAGATTTAGAGTCTCCTCTGAGAAATTCATCTGTGATATTAACATCTGATATGTGAAACATGGCTGCGTCTGTGTACATCAGGACAAAGTACCCTTTAAATTTTTCCCAGGACGTGCCACTGAGCCTGCATTGGTTAGTAAAGCAGGGGGAGAAAAATCAATAGAAACGCTGGGGTCTGTCGCAAATGAGGGAAAGAAGATTCATGCAGCAGTCCACTAAAAATAGATTAAAAATAACCAAACAGAGTAGATAGGAGCCAGACAGCTTAGGGCCAGAATCTCCTGAGCGAGGCAGTCTCCTCAAGCCCCCCTTCAGTCTTTAAATCCCTGACCGTGCACAGAAGGCCGACGCCAGCCGCCTGCAGGACGCTGCTCCCGTCCCTCCCCTCCACCTTATCGTTCATTTCCACTCCCGTCCTTGGAAGGTCACGCAGTCTCACTGTCCAACTCCTCTCCCTTCTCTTCCTCCACTCTGCCTCTAATCCAAGTGTCAGCATTGGCCTTGGAGCACTTGTCAAACACATAGATGGAACATGCACATATGGCGAATGGCATGCGTTCATAGATGGATACAACACACTCATGTGCACACACACAGATGGAACTTCTGACAGCACTTTCAACATAAAGTGACCAGAACATATGCCTGTCAGCACACACTGACAATTAAAGGCCAGACTGTGATGGGAGGCAGTTGGGTCCTTGTTCTTCCCAGCACCGAACAACACATCCATCTTAACAGGACGTTTATTCTGTAACTGGGGCTGAAAGGGGATCCAGTACGGGAATTCATAGTTTCTGCCTTTTACAATGTGCACGTTATATGCCAAACATGGTTCAGGAAGTAATCAGGAGGATGGATGGTTAATGATCCTTTATTATTGTACTGTTATGTAAGCATACATAACATAAGCAATAATACACAAGGTTGTTACATATGAAAACGCAACCTTGCAGTATGCTAACAGAAAGCACAGGCAGTGCTTGTGTTAAATCATACCTAAATCTGGATTTATTTTGTGTGTATGTCAGTTCAACTCATCATTTGTTCTATTTCACCAGGAAGTTACCTTGTAGCCTCACATCTGGTTTCAAATTCAGACTAAACTCATCTGTAGACCTAAACAGAGTTATATCATCCTGTTCATAAAATGAAATAAAATAAAAAAATTTTGATGTGCCGCAGTTAGAGAAAAGCACTGTAGCTGTAAACAACGAAATTAATGAATTTCCATTAAACGTTTTCAGTTTCGTGGTGCTGGTATTGGGCTCACTGTCACACTGTCAGGGTTTAATGGGACACTCGAACACAACAGATCCACCGTTAATGTTATCAGTAACACTGTGCGTTTCCTACTATGGTTGTTATGGCTTAATGGCTACCATTAAATCAAAATGTCTGTTAAAAAGGTTTAGTCTCTGTCTCGCTGTCTCTCTCTCACACACAGATAAACCTGTCTTAACTAACCCTCATTCCCTGGAGTCTCACACCATCTTTAACCATAACAGCTACTTGCCTGATCCCAACCCTAAACCCTTCCCCTGGTCAGTCCTGACCCTAAAACATAAAGTTTCAAAAACAGCTTGACATTTTCAGTAAAATGGATGAAAATAAGGTTTCAAGGCTTCAAATTCCTACAAAAACATCAGCTCAGCAAACATTTCATGAGGAAGGAAAAGCACTGAAGATGAATGAGACAAACATACAACTTGTTAATTAGTTAGCTGTTTGCTACGTGAATTTGAAACTTTGGAGAGCTGGCTGCACTTCCTTGATTTCAGTCTAGTTTAAGCTGCATTAAGCCACCCAGCTTTAGCTCCACAACGCTCAGACATGAAGGTGACATCAATCCTCCCACTGACCACGAAGCCTCTTTCTCAAAACTGAACTGTTTCTTCTTCTCTGCGGGACCCGAATGTCTGTCCTCAGATGAGAGGCTGATCAGTCTCCTCGGCTAACAACACATATTCTACAAACTGCTGAATAATTAATGTGCAAAATCATTTACTGGATACTGCTTACTTGTGAGGACTCTCATTAACACAAAGCATTGCCCTGCCTCTGACCCAAACCCTTGACCCAAATCGAAATGTTATTATCAAGTCAAGGACTGGTACTCTCACCATCCAGAAACTAATATCAACCCACTCAAGCGGTGGACACACCTGTGCAAGTGGCAGACAGTAATCAGACACCTGGACTCGTTGTTTACATGCCCACAGTTTCCTGATGTTTGAATTTTCTCAAAAGCAGCATAGGACATAAAGCTGACGGCAGTCAGGATACCTGTGCGTGTGTGTGTGTGTGTGTGTGTGTGTGTGTGTGTGTAAATACACAAAGTCAAGGTCTAAAACATAAAATGGTCCTCACAAAAGACACCAGAATGCACACAAACATGCAGTGAACTCAGTCTCTCACTGCTTCAAGGTCTCTGGAACAAGGTTTCATAAAATATGAGCACTAATGACCAGTTTCACCATTACTGCAATGTGCAATTACCATCATAATGATCTGCCATTTATTTGCTTTCACAGCAATGTGAAGAATTGGGTTTAATTAATAATTTGCTAGTGAGGAATTAATTGGAGGATGCGACTGTCGCATCTGTGTGACTGTCCCCTGCCTTGCATTGAGGGCACAATTAAATGATGTTGCCAGGGCTGCCATACTGAAATGTGACCCACTTTGAAGACTAAAACCAAGGGGAAGGATGAGAGCTCGAGAAGCAGTGACGCTGACAGACAAATGGAGGGTGTGGTTCAGCTGCTGTCACCGCGTCAGCTCCCACGACTGCTGTCTGCTGGTCTGGTGCAGGATGCTGCATGATGATATTTTTTAAGCACAGTGACACAAACATGATCTTTAGCCTTGTTTGCATTAGAGGGAGGCTGTTAGTATTGTGGAGTGTGTGTAATTCACGAACGACCCTCGGCCTCTGCGTATTCAGAATCGCATTAACATCTGACAGCGAATGTTTCTGCAATCACCAGTGCCCTTTAACATTTGGCATTCTGTCACTTTGTGGTTTGGGAAAGCAAACCTCAAGCTTTGAACCCAAAATACCAAATACATATCATACAAAACCTTCTCTCCATTTTTCAAGAGAGGAGGAAATGTGAAAACGTGTTTACAGGGGAACAAGGAAAAGAAATTGCCCACCGAAAACAAACAGCATCTGAAATGGTTTGATTTGCACAGGATTAGTATCGTCAGGGGACGCCTGTCATCGCTGAAAATATGGCACATCATTTTCTGTGGAATTTTTTTTTTTTTTTACTGATTCAGACAGGATTAAAATCACTGTCCACAATTATCATAAATTAGCACATGTCCTGAGGTGTTGTTTGTGCTGTGCTGACAGGGGTTTTCTGACACTATTATACACACACACACACACACACTTGAAAAATGTGTTCAAAAATAGACCGACGTCAGGTTTCCAGTATCTACAGAGAGATGATTTAGGGGTTTTTATTAACCACCTGAATCCATCTTTACATTCCATCTTTAAGCCACTATAGGAGTCTGCAGCATCTACTGCCTGCACATAATTCCCACAGGGGAGCCAGCTGTTTTATTAGAAATATTCCCACAGCACTGAAACGTCCTCATTACTTGTTCATAGGACTGCAACACTGACTGCCCTCACATTTGACACACACTCGACAGGTGCTTTATTGTAATGCATCAATACATACTGCAGTGCAGAGTAAAGGCAGAATTGGGAGTGAAAAGTATATTTACTTGAACACTCTGCTCTGAGGTACGACATGACTACTTTTGTATTTGTCAGGATGGATATCTTACTTATGACTACATTTATGTGACATTTTGAGTTTAACGAGGTTTTGCAGAGTGACATTCCTACAAATGAAACTTACACAGAAGTATAAGCTGAAATTTGTTGATATGTTGGCGAAAAGTAATCAAGCAGACGCATGACTATTCTGTGTCTTTGTCACTGAAAGCAAGCCCTTACACATTACACATATTGATTAAACTCAGTGTTAACATCAAAATATTTATTAGTGCAGTTTTAAGCACTAAAGCTTTCACCTGTAATCCATTACTTTGGTTCAGGTAAAGGACCTGGATGTTTCCTCCGTCACTGCTCAGCACTGACTGAACTGGACATCCATATTTCACAGGCCTACCATGACACTGGTGACCTTTGGCTGCAGATCACTGATTGCATACACTAAAGTCAGCAGAATCATAATACTGTGAATCATGACAAAAATGTAACAAAACACAAATCCAATCACTTTTGTATTAAAAGCAAACAAAAACAGCCAGATTGTGTCCACCTGCTGCCCAGTGGCGGTCACTGACCTCAGCACAGCCAAACACGGAGGTAATAACCAGGCACGTTCCCTGGTGGTCTCCCCTCTGTCCTCTAATCCACGGGAGACAAGCTGCACTGCTTCAGAGGTGATGAATAACCACAGCGCTCGGATTCGACTTTCTCGCAAGGGGTCGTGTGTCAAGATCACACACCAGCAGCCTGTCTGTTTATTACACGAGCAGCCGTGGACAAAGCAAGAACAGAAAGGAGAGGAGGAGGGGAGCCAAGGGAGACAAAAAAAAGAAGAAGTCAAGACATGGGATCAGCAGTTCAGAGGTGGACGTGCTCTCCTGAACAGAGACGAGCTGGAATTTGTCATTGTGGTCAGGATGAGGGACGGGAGACGCTGCCGGTGCTCGGACAGATTGTTTATTTTTGCCGCTGTTCGGAGGCAGAAAGACACTTGAAAGGATTATGCACCTATGCAATCTCTCCTCTGTAATCCTTAAAGAGGACAACAAACACCTGAGGCACTACGCCTACACAAAGTCCCCAAAGATGAGCATATACAACACTGACAGAATGTCTGTGAGCTCATTTCCTCATTTACATCTCTCACAAGTTTGGGGTTTTTTTTCACTCAAGGTCGGACATCCTCCCATGGGGAGGTGAAAACGAGTCTAAGTTCTCCTCGCTGAACAAGCTGTAAGATAAAAGATCAAGGACCAAGATCGGAGGACCAACATGTCAGGTTTTTTCATTCTCATGAAGTCGTTGTTTGCTTCTCCGCCTTTAGAGCTCCTTCATGCGCTTGGGCGAATTAACACAAGCAGACATTTGACAGGGAAGTAATTCCTCCTTCCTACAAGCACTTCTTCTGTAAACTTGAGTTTTCCTTATTTGTTGGGAAGTGTTTTGGTGGGAACACACACAGTTGCACTGCTGGATGAAACGGATGTGGTAATTTGTCTGATACTGACCTATAAAAGCGTCTTTACATTTTCACATTCAGACGCTCCACTGGTGTGGATACACCAGCAGCCTTGTAATTTCTCTGATGTTTCCTTTCAAGCAGCTCAGTTTATGGATCACAGAGGCTGCCGACCTAAACAGCTTCAGATACAATTAAGGGAGTGCACTCAGCTTCTTTTTTCTGACGATTTGTTGGAGGTGAATTAGCTGTTTCTGCACTCTACTCAGCATCAAATTAAGGTAAAAGTAAGAAGCTGGGCCCTGATTCAATTTTGACAGAAAAAGTGGAGCCACATTCAATGAATTTCAAAATCTTCTTGACCTCTGAATGTCCCTGCTGGAACACAATGTTCAGTATAGTCTCACATTAGTGACCTGTCACCACAATGCACAGCAGCACTGTGCCAGGATGGGACAATGGCCTGCCAGAAGCCATTATCATTCTGCTGTAGGTGACAAAAAAACATCCTGGGCTGTTTTCCTTATAAAAAACAAAATGCATTATCAAGGGCAGGAAGCTGCGCAAAGCTCCAACCTGCTCCCCAGCCAGAAACTTGGTGGTGAAAACATTTTCAAATGTTGTTCTGTATGATTAACCTACGCAACTAAACCTACTTGGTGAGGAAACCTGGTTGTCTGAGATGACATATCACCTCTAGCTTTGGTGTGAAAGTTGGACACACTCATCCACCTGCTCTGCTCCCTGAAACTACGCAGTTCTTTTGCTGACACATAAATCTGCCGTGTTGTCAAATATGTATGCGGTTCCAATGGAAACCAGGCTGCAAAGCTCACTGATGTCTTTACAGAAAAGCACGTCGCCATGACAGGTCCATTAACCTGTAACAAAGTTAGTTTCAGGCTGCAGATTTAGCCAAGCTCGCAGCATGGCTGACAACGTCTGTCTGCAGGTTCACCTCTTTTGTCCATACTAGAAGCTTTCCTTTTATCAAGAGCTACTGAATGGATTACCTTTGATCGCCCCCTAGTGTCTGGCTGCAGTACAGGTCCTAAAGCCCTCCCCCTACGTATTAGCAGACGGGACATGGGCCAAACTAAGAAGTCAAAAACTTGGACTTTTTATTAGTTATCTGAAGGGGTATGACACCAACATTGACACTCTGGCTCCACATGATGTCACCAGTGAAAGTGTGCATCAGAGATAATTTGGCTTCCTTTCTGTGCAGTCGCAGGAAGTGGAGACACGTCAGCCATCTTTATATACAGTCTATGGTACAGACACCCACGTTTTCCTTTGGATGAATTATAATAACTTGGTGATCCTCTCATTTTTTAGCGTCAGCCTAAGCTGCACTTTGTATTTGGTGGTAATTAGCCAATGTTAGCAACAAGATAGCGAACATGATTAACAGCACAGCATATTGTTTAATGTAGTGTTCAGCCCAGTTTACACTGTAATACAGGTCGACGGTGATTCATGAACAGACTTATATATATGAAAATATCCACTGCAGTGCTACAGCACATTACATTTACTATTAAATGTTCATACCCAAGTACACCATTGATAAGCACTGTTAAATTTTACAGAATCTCATGTTTCCAAACATCTGCTGTCACATTCAGGCAAAAGTCATCAGCCAGCAAGAAAACTGCCAACCACTGGATCATCAATCTCTTCCTCCTGAAGAGTTTTTTTCTCTGTATTTTCTCCACTTTCTAATGAATCACACATTTAGAGCATCTTGTTAGTAATGTGAGACGTACTTTAAATGGAAGAGTTAATTAGCCGGTGTATTATCCTGCAATATTGTAATTTCACTGGAGTGAATCCACTCCTGCAGAAGGCAGTGATGCATTAATCTCAACATATTATTGTTTTAATTATAGTTATTATTGGTTGTTAATATTATCAGATTTTGGTGAATACTTAAAGGAATTTAAAGCATCCACAGCAGTAACACGACACATCACACAATATCACTATCATACAATTTTTTTTTCTTAGTCGAGCAATGTCTTCATGAGAAACAGCGAGATTTCTAATTAGACAAAACAGATGGTGTTGTGGCAAATCTGTGCTGTAACACTGTTGACTCATGACAGCATGATTTAAAGAAAAAAAGACACGCACACGTGTACACGACAACAAGACTGAGTGCCAGGCCTGCAAGTGCCCCCTGGAACGAACACACGGAAAAACGAAGCGGTCACAACTAGCTTGTTTATTTGACTTTTGGTTAACTTTAGTCTGACCGGACACTTTAGGAGCTAAGTGACTCATTCCTGTTGTTTCAGGTGATAATTTCAATCAGTAAGTAGTTGAACAGGAGCTTCAGTACAGGGTGCCACTTGGTTAATTTTCTTGTGTCCTTTTTTAAATGATAAGCAGCTGACATCAGCTGGATATCAGATTAGTCAGGTCAAAATGACGTGACCTATTTTATTGCACTTCTGAGCTCTTTTCTCACTTCCCGTGTCATTATTCTGCCATTAAAGCCACCAAAGCTCCAGAGGCATTAAACACAAAGCACCCAAGATAAAGTTCTGTGAGTTTACACTCACTGAGTCCCACCACTGAGTCGGTGAGATCTGAGATGCTAAAGGGCTGCACAGTCAAATTAACCTGTGGCAGCTCCTGCTGTAAACACTACTGTATGGGTAACAGTGCCAAGCAAATGCAGGAAATGTAATTGGATGCATAACAAATCTTGTTACCCGTGCTGAGAAAAGAAGCTTGTAGCACGTACGCCATCCATTTGCAACAGCAGCCATGTCAGATTATTCACACAGTGCACTGTTACTATAAAGTAGCACTACCACTCTCCAACCCGCACTCATAAATGACAGAAAGACAGATGATTTGAAAAGAGGCAGGTTCGACTTAAAAGCACCATTAAAAGGGGGAAGTCAAGCCTGTAAAGCAGGAACTGAAAAAGTAAAAAATCAAGATCTCCAACTAAACGCTGGGAGAAATGAAGTGAGGCACACAGTGTATCTGTGCTGCTCCCCATTTCCAGAAGCCAGTGATGGATGGAAGTCAGCAGATTGTTGCAGCCTCAACCGATTCATCCAGGAATGTTGTGACATCTACTTCTAATGGCATCTGCGTTCCATGAGAATCAAACCTAACACCGTCTGACAGAAACATATGTCTCCGTTGTGCCTGTATGACTCCGGCTCTCCAGGCTCATCTCGACTGTAGGGATGAGAAAGGGGAAGCTTTGTTTCACAGGTACTCGCTCAGACATTCAGCAGGAGCTCCTGTGATGTGCCTGCTGCTCATCATGTGATGTGAGCAGCTGACGGGGGAGGTGAACACCACAACCGCTGCCATGTGGGAAGGATGTGTCAGATGACCCGGTTTACCTAAACAGCTCTGCAGAATTAATATGTTTTCACTGTGTGAGAACATGAGGTGAAGTCTGCTTTACCGCATGATACAAGCTGACTGTTTTAGAAACTGTTATACTTCAAAACAGTCATCATAGTCATGGGTTGTCAGATGTCTTCAGGACTTTGTCTTTTCTCTTTTCTTGTTAGGGACGTCAGTCAGACTGAAACATCTCAATCAACATCTCAACAGCTTTTGGACAGTTTGCCATGAAATTCTGTATCACCAGCAGGTTTAAACAAAGATTTCTTTTTGTTTCGTGTAGAGATGTGTGTGTGTGTGTGCGTGCGTGCATGTGCGTGTGCATGTGCATGTGCTATTTTTTTTTTAATTACCTCTAAAACAGGAAAAAACAGAGCAGATTATCTCGGACCATAAACGGTGTAATCCTGTATGTGGCAATAATCCTTGAATCCATGTTCTATAGTTCTACAACATACAGAAATAACTACAGCATACAGAAATAACTACATTAATAAATTACAGGGAACGGGGTTGTTGGGAAGCAAATGCACCAAAATGGATCGTTTTTATTTTCATTTTAGGAATTTGTAAAATTTCACGTAGCTGAACTGTCAGATTGGGGATTTAAGGTCCTGCTTGTTTTGTCTCACACTTGAATTCTTTCTGCTGTAGCAGGAAGTGACATTTGAAAACCAGCAGAGAGGAAGTCAGGGTAAAACCTCCACATGGAAGCCTGGCTGCCGTGAGGGACTGCAGAACCAAAGTGTTAGAGGGTGTGAGTGATCAGTGCTTCGCTTTGAGCAGCCGGCTCAGTGAGTGTGTTTGGTATCAGAATCATTCTTTAATCTCTGAAAAAAATGACTACCAATTTATCAACGCGCTCAAGCCCCAATTCTGTCCAGTGGAATTTATTCAGCAGACAGACAGCCGAATGCTGAGTTTGCTGCAGGCAAATCCCAGGTGTTAATATACAATAACACACCATGGCTGTGTGTGTGTGTGTGTGTGTGTGTGTTCTTCTGAAGACAAATAGGTGTTAACACAGTCACATTATGGAAGCTCGCCTGCCACCTGAGAACAAGCTACCATTTATTTTAGGGTTTACACTTGGGTTTTGTGTCGGTTTAGGGTTGTGTATCCCAAATGTGTCCAATAGTATCCAAACCCAGAGAAATTTATAATTTTCTTCAAGGTAACAGTGTTTCATTCTCTTTTGGCCAAGATGCAGTGAAGCTGCAGTGTGACGATGCTTCTTTTATCACCATCCAGATTGTACTAAAGTTTGGGTAAAAACTGGACGCTGGTCAAAAAGCACCTAAACTTTGGTAGCTTTTTGAAACAGACCCATTTGACAAACATGCTCATTTCATGTGTGCTGTCTTTTCTATCTGGACATTTTCTTCCTCTTCATGCTTCACACAAATCCTTTTTTCCTTTTTAGGTGTACAACTGAAGGCCCTGATATCCCTGGATGCCTTACACTGTGGCCATTCAAAACAGTTACATCTTAGATTCAAGTTTTCAAACATCTTCAGGGCCAACAGACTGCAAATGCTTTTGACATGAGACTCGCTTTAATGTGCCCGACTCCACACGGCTCCCTCGGGAGCTACAAAGGCTTTAGCACAGCTACCCAAGACCTGCAAGCACACTTACATGTATGAAATCTGCACACTTTGCCTTAAATCTGACACGAATTCCAGTCAATACATCATCTTCACGTATGGCTAACACGAGCATATGAGGGTTTTGCACCAGTCGTGGACTGATGCAGATGATGCAGATGTTGGTCACGTCTAATTAGTTTTATTTGTGAGCATGTGGAGCAAACTGTCGCCCTGCACCTTTTCTACCACACATACTGCTATATTCAAGTTACATCTTACAGCAAACAAGTTTTCAGGCCACTGCTTCAACAAAAGGCCTTTCAAGGTCACTGAATATTAATATCTATCATTGCAATTGATCTTATGGCATTCTCCAGATTCAGACTGAATCGAATTAATCTGGTCATTTTTCTTTCTCAAATATCACCTATTCTTCTTATTGATTTAAGTGTGGACTTGGAAAACCATTTTATCAATGTTTGGCTTTTTTTTTCTTGCAGCAAATACCTTGGCATGAAAAATATATTTTCCAGGTCGTATTTTTTTCTCTACGAGATCAAACGAAAACAGAGCGGCTGTTCAAAACATTTTTAATCTAATTTCTCCCCCTCGTCCCTTTACAATTCTCATTATTGTTCTATAATGTATTTGAGCTCTGGCTCCACACCTTTCCCTCTGAAAAGCTCTTTATTCATTCAGAGAAGTGCCGCCCCCTGCTCCCACTTTCCCACTGACTCAGCAAGGCAGCATGAAATAACACTGCTTCAATTTAGACTGCTCCTCCAATAACCAGATAGAGTTCAAAGGGTGCTTAATCTCACCTGTCACTCAAACGGCTGGGAAGAAACGCCGACATGAATGAAGAACAAAACGGCAGCTGAAAGTGTCTGAGGGATAACAGCACCTCGAGGTGAGCTGGAGGTCTTTGATTACTTTTCTCAGCTGACGTCCACCGTCGATCCATCATCTCCCTTTGGAGAGCACAGCTTGACTTATCTGGTGGTTTTACCTCTGGAGTTAGGCCTCTGTCCGTCACTTCCTGTTATATTGCACATAAACAAAACAGAAAAGTTTTGACTGTGATTAGCATGTATTGGATTGCGTGGTTAGCAAAAGCACAACAGTGAAAGCCCTGATGTCTGAGCTGATCGCGGATGGAAATCATCCCCTCTGACAGAGTACGGCAGCCCACTTGAATCTTGATTTCCTTTTGGCCTTAAATACGACAAAGAGCCCATGAGAGCCTTTTTTTTTAACAAGAATTGGAATTTTACTTTGATAAACCATCTTTTTCACCTCGTCCTGTTTTTACAACAGTTCAACCACCCATGCTGACCATGCAGTGGGCAGACAGCTGCAGGATGAAGACCAGTCTCCAGTCAGACACAAACATCAGGTTCAAAATAAGATTCTCAGGAGCTCTTCACAACTACTTGTACATCTCAGAAATACTCAGAAAGGAACTTTTTCAACTTTGATAATATGCACTCGAGCTACACAGTCTGAAGTTTAGCCATATATGGCTTAAACCACAGAACTGCTCAATGAATAGAGTTTTTTCCAAAAGACAATTTCAAAATAGAAGCAGATGATTGTGTCAACCGGAGGAGAGTAAACCTGAAGGCTCTTGGACAGATCAGGAAATAATCCCGTAGCTTTTAGAAAGTACTGGAAAGAAACCATTAGACTCCAGATCCTTCCTTTATGACCGCAGTTTGTTCGGGATCTAAACAGGCAGGTTATTGAAAAAGGAATGTGTCGCCTTTTCATGTGTAAAGTACATCTTTCTTTACCCTCCAATTAAAAAGGTTCAAAGGGGGAGAGACAGCACCATTAGTGCAAAGAAAAGTCCCGTTAGGCTACTTGATTTCAATATCATTCAAGTCCAAGTGACAATAGTTGTCTCGAAAACCATTCAAGCAGAAGTATTAAAGAAGCTCTTCTGAGTGTTACCCAGAGTAATGGTATAATCACCATGAAAGGCCCAATGATGTTGCATCCTAATGGTTACCATTTCAATATCAATACACACCTAATCCCTCTTCTATTTATGCTCCTCAATGTGGCTGCCATCTTTTCTTTTCTCACAGATCATCCTACAATGGAAAAGAGGTTCAAAGAACGCTGGAGTGAAATAAAAACTTTCTGGTTTTGGAGCCGCTGGTCTCAGCCTGGTCTCACCAAATGACGTCTGAATTACACACCAGTGTCTGAAGTGATTTGGCGTGATGTCAAACACACTTTCTGCGCATCATTTTAGGCATGACTGTCATGGAGTAAAAAAAATGTCAGGTGAGAGGAGCAGGTTGGCGTGGTGAGTGGGTCAGATTAGCTTTTCATGCAGTAAGCGAAAGTCAACGCTGACCTATTTTAACTTAATTACTTACTTACATGACTTCATAGATGTAATGTGTGTCAACTTACTTCAACCCAAAGTATAATCTCTTCCTAAATATTTCTAAAATGTGACCATTTCACCACGTTTATTATTGCCACCACGACAACTGTCATGTGATTCTCACGAACAAGGTCACATGATGAAAGTCACCTGACTTCTCCCTTTCCCACATGTTCAAAACCACTGTGTGTATGTACAGATGGATGACATGGTCATAAGACTGGTGTGATATTTAGACACCGTCCCATGACATCACGTTGTTTCTAAAAGTTAAATATACCATTTTATTAGAAATCTAGTGACAAAGGTTATAGCATCATGAGCAGGACAACAGGATCAAGACCCAAATGTGGATGGAGACGCAGACAAGGCAGATCAATGACTTATTTGCAGTAATCAGATGCAAAGTTTACAGGAAGCAAGCAGGTCCAAGCAAAAAGGCAAAACCCGACAGCATTAACTCAGCTGAGCTGGCAGAGTATGAATGGGGACAGGCAGGTTAAATATCCGCAGTGCCGATGAGAGACAGAGGGAACAGGTGAGTGGGTGGAGTCGTCCAGGTAAAACTGGGGAAAATCTGGGGGCATCTCGTGTGATGGGTAATGATGCTTCAGCTGTGAGATCTGCTTATAGACAGAGTACACTTTATTGGTACCTTTTTCATAGAAGAACAGGACTGAAGCCCTCCTAAACGGAATTAAATTAAAATACTCTCACTTATGATTTATTAATTTTAATCTGCACTGTGAAGTTAAAGGATAGGTTCTTTTTACCAGGTGCGTCCAGGTATTGTAACTTGATCTGGTTAAATCAGAGTGCTGAAGTCTTTTAGCTAGATAAGCTCGATTAGCGAGTAAGGAAGAGTGAGGCAGAGTTTTCCCTCCATCTCTTCCATTACACTCACATTAAGACCAGATCGCTTTACTGTCTCAGCACACGTTGTATGTGCAAACCTGTCTGCTCAAAAGTGCTGCGGTCACGTGGCAGACAGTAAGCCGTGGGGAGATTGTGTGGGAGGATGCTGGCTGCAGGTTAGTTTGGAAACACATCCGGTTGAGTCAGTTTTGGCAGAAACTTCTCCAACTTTTACCCAACACAGTGAGCTTTTTTATCCAAACCTTATCTGAGCACTTGAGTTGCATAAACAAAACCATGAAAAAATGAATCATTCTTTACTTGTGACAGGTGGATACTGTAGCAAAAACAAATTAAATATGTTGTCAGTCAACATCTGCAGATGCTCTATGTAAGAACATTGTGTAAGTTTGTAGATACACTAATTAAAAACTTATCTTCGTTATGATGATGAAGAACAGAGTTTGGCAGCATAATGTTCATTGGAAAACCTATTTGTTGTTGCAAATGTTCAGAAGATGGAGTATTGTGTTATGACAGGCCTGAAGCTTCTCTGTACCCACTGAGGTGCTTTAGAAAGGGAGACCAAGACAGCATTAAAAGTTAGAGACAATACACAGACAGTCAAACAGGTGAAACATCTCTGCACAGTTCTAACAAATAACCTTTCAACACATTTTTCATTTGGGCCTTGAGAGTGTGCTGCAAACTCTGATTTGAAACCACCTTAGCGCAAATAATTTGAGCTCTAAAGCCAAGTGAAAAGAACATTTTGTGTTAGTGACATTCACTGCCATATTTACGGTCACGCAGTTCTTATATGTTGTCAATCTATCAGACAAAACCGCAAAATTGAAGTTGGAAGCCTCCAACAGAGCCCAGAGTCTTCTCTAATGGACAGCCTATTATGTGGAGTGAAGGATCTGCATTAACAGAGCCATACCTTTGTCTCTGTGCGTGCCTCAGCTCCTTAAGGCCCATCATTCCTTTCCGTCGCAGCCTGATAAATCAGGGCACCTAATCAGTGTATAAATATTCATGAGTCCAGCTCAGAGTGCTTTTGAAGGTGTAACTCTTCACAATAGCTTGGCTCACAGCCTGCAGTGGGCCACAAATCCTGAAGCACAGTGGCAAAGTTGAGAGGTGAGGGAGAGGACTGTGCGGCTGAGTTCACCCTTTTAGCACTTAGAGTAAGTTTTTCACACGGGAGCAACAGAAACTCTTTTTTTCCTTAAAAAAAAAAAATCTAAAGCCAACTTCTCTCTCATTCATTCTCAAGATTGAAATATGAAGTGTCAAAACATGAACAATTATAGAAAATCATAAATTTGTGACCAATTTGGAAAGGGGAATGAGGTTGTCAGCTATCTGAGATGTACGCATTTTCAATTTGGCATTTCTTAATGCCTGCCAGCTTCTCTCACCGTACCGTTAAACTGCCATTTCTCCTTGTACTAATTGAACGCTCCCCACCGTTCTCTGCCCACACCATCATGTATTGCTCATCTATCATTGTTTGTTGGGAGCCAGTGTGGTTGTCCTTTCCACTGACTTTGAGAGAGCACTTCATCTTATTTGTTTGTTCCCTGACATGGGAATGATGCACTCGACCAGGCTGCCCATTTAGAAGCTGGGTACCGCTCAAGAACAGCCTGCTTTATCATCGTGTGTTACCCTGCGCAGTGGCTTTGTAAGGGACCTGCACACTGAGGTCATTTGTCATTTGTAAAGTAAAACTATTTACCATTGGCATCTAATTTACTTAATAGATAAGGCCCAGAAAAGAGCTCAGGCCTGTAATACATTAAGGACTGGAAATGGCCGCATTTCTCTCCAGCTGTTTATATTTTAGGGACTTTGAGGAACACAGACTAATTCATCCACAGCAGGTGTCAGCGAAGATGTTAAGTGAATAAAACCGCTGATGGAAGGCGACAGTTAATGGCCAGTTCATCAGGAAAGAAGAAGAAAGATGACAGTTATGTTTCCGATGTTCTCCATAAGCAATAAACACATCATGTGACCATAAACAACACTTCGACCGTCACTACCAGCAGTAGTAACATAAAAATAAACATTAGCATAATTCTAGATTATCTGATTTTATATCACTGATTTTTTTTTCTAACAATTTGCAAAATATATTTTTATGGGAACGTAACATCAAGAGGAAAGAATTTGAGCAGCACAATCCGAGTTACATTTTTCCAGAGACAGGTTAGCCTAAAGCTGCATCAACAGAGATAAAAACCTGTGACCTTTCAAAACTCCTACCACTCTGAGTTCGTCAAGATTAAAAAAATATCAAATTAAAATGAAGTCATCTTTAAAGTTTGCATCTTATCTTTTAGTTTTCCACTGATTCAGTGCTAGTAGTCCCAGTTCAAGTTTTAGCCCCATGGAGAACTTCAGTGAGTTTTGAGTAGATTGTCGGATGGATAACGCTGGCACAGCTGCCCAGAGAAACATCAGGTGGTGCTCAGGTGCTTCCTGTTGGGGTTGACCAATCAGAGCAGACTGGGTTTTTCTTAAAGATACAGGAGCTAAAATTGAGCGTTTCAGGCTGAGGGTGAGGAAAGGAGTTGCAGTGTAAGGAGAAAATATGTGTTTTCCAAACATTAAAGCATGTAAAATTATTCCTGGTGGAGCCCCAAATAAAAGTATGACCCTTAAAATGAGTCAAACATGGCCTTTAAAAACAGTTTCACACTGAATTACTCATCTTATTTTCCACTTCTCAAAAACCAAGTAAATACAGAAAAGCACCAAGTGAGGACAATTCTGCTGATTTTCAAAGCTGTGAGTATGACTGACACCTGATCATGGTATTTAGAAATAGTCCTGCAGCTTAAAATCCACCCACTGGGTTTCTTAGCATCATGAAGTGTCTGTGTATAAGGTCACAGTTTTGATCAGGTTTGTGGCTCCAGGGTTACAGTGGAGAGAAAATTCACTTTCTTCTCTCGCTCTCTGAGTCTGTCTTTGTTTCTCTGATGATATTCATTGTCGCCGGTGTTGGACCGTAGTGCTTTTATTCTGACAGTTTATTCTCTCCCCTCCAGGAGATGCTGTGGAGGTGGAGCCAGCACTAATCAGAACTGCAGGGCAGCTATTTGCAGGATCCAACTGTTTCTCTGAGGAACAGAAGCCCAGGATGGAGGCGAGGTGACCTCAGATGAAACCACCTCAACCCCCAACCATTTCAGCTTGCTCAGGGCAATGAAGCTGCAGTGAAGCAACGGCGGTATGAAAACAAAACAAAAAAAAAAACTTCAAGGACAACACGAATGAAGTGAACAAAAGTCAGGAAGCACTGATTCGGGAATTAGACTGCATGTGGGGATGTCACGCAGCTTTGTTGTTGTTGGATATTTTCTCATTTACGTCCATGTATTGGGTTGGAACTGGCTGAAAGGGCCAGCAGCGATATCAAACATTTAATTCAACCCTGACAAATACGACGCAGTTCAGATTATTTAATAAAGTTAAAGTAAATTATAAAATGAATGACATTAAACAGAATGTTACTGAATGGGCTCCATACAGGCAAGGCCAGTTAGTTAGTTTGTGACTTTACTGTGCACATTGCTGTGACTCAAATTGGCTTTGGCTCCAACACGCAGCATTAATTAACTTTTGCAGATGCAGTTGTAAAAGCAGGGCTGGTATGGGAAATTTAGCAAAGAGTCTATGCTGCATGTTTCATAAAGGGCAACGCAAAGTGCTTGACATTAAATAAGAAATTTAGCACAAGAGAATGAAAAAAATGTCAATTAAAAGGGCTTCAAATAGAACTCAAATAACTGAAGAGATAAAGAGAGAGAAAACAGCGAGACGTATGAGTGCAAAGTGCTTGTGCTTCAGCCAGAATCTTCCAACAAGTTTGTAGCCTGGATTTAAAAGACAAAGTAAGTCAGTCGTTCTCTGTGTGTGTTTTTGACATGCTCAGATACAGAGTTAACGAAGGCCTCTCTGGGTTACTGTTGCTACATCAGTCTTTTCATTCTCACACAGCAACCTATGAGCACTTTGCATGAGGACACCATCAAGGCTGGTGTGACATTTGTTGGTCTGCTGGATGTAGAAATTCCCAGACTGCTAATGTTACCCTACACTCTAATAGCATCCAGGAGCAGCTTCCAGGCAGTGAGGAAATACGGCACATGGGATGTGCTATTGTGAACAGGACTTCCAAACATAATTGGCTCAGTGGACTGGAACTAAGTCTTTCTTGGTTTTCCACTGGAAAAAGTTGTGGGAAGTACCTCAATCTACTTTTCTGGCATCACTTTGGTTCCCAGCGAATTCTGCTGATACTAAAGGGTGGAGTCAAAACATGCACACTGATTGGTCAGAGAAAATCATCGCTAGGACGACATGGAGGGACCAGAGCTGTCATAGGATCTCTCAAACCTACTGCTCAGACCATCAGCCCTGTACCGAGAATCGAGCGCACCATCCCTTCAATATTCTCCAATGTTGCAACCGTCTCGCTTTGACAGCCAGCTGAGAATCCATCAACACTAAGGGGTTACTATGTTCTGTAGAGAAAAAATGGAAGGGAGTCCGGCTGACCCCCACGAAGCAGTGGAAATGAGGCTAAGTAGCTATTGTACGGTGATCGGCCTTGAATGCAACAGCCAGAGCACTTTGCAATCACATTTACATACACAGAAGTAATGCAGCTGTTTACAGTGCTCCGGCTGAGGTCTTATTTGGATTAAGGTGATTACACGAGCTCTTCACACCACAAGATTCAGTGTCTCTGTTGAGTATAGCAGATGACAAAATATCACTGTGCAGTGCACGCCTTAGTTTACCATCTACAGACAGAAGAGTCTGCCAGTGAAACAGTAGGGAAGAGACATATTCTCCTGCCACCCCCTGCCTCCTGGACTGAGCATCAGGCTGCACCTTACACACATGATAGACAGGATGGGCTTCACAGGAAGTGAGGGTGAAGGACTGGACTTCAGTCGACTTCAGTTCAAGGTGTTAAAAGCCTGGTGTTTTTTACTCTCACCCTGCATTCACCCCCACTAAAACCCTAACATTTAAGCCGGCTTTAAACAGCTGTTAATCCTTTTCTTCTCACTCCTGCAACTTGGTGGGTATTAAGTAGTAATAGCTGTGTCCTTATTCAGGGTCTTCATCCTCTAAAGTGCATATAAATTGACACCCTAATGGCTGGGCAAGTTCTGCTCCATTTGAAAGGCTCCTTAAAGCACACTACCTTCCTTTGCCTGAGATTTTGAGGAAGTGGTGTCACAGACTTTCACTGGTCTATTGTGTGTGTGTGTGTGTGTGTGTGTGTGTGTGTGGCATCTGTCAGTTGTTTAATTGAATGCTGGTAGTTGTCAACTGAAAGTCAGGAAATATCATGTCATCAGTTTCTAATCACTAACTGAAAAAGCCACTAAAATATGAAAATAATGCAAGTCAGGTATCAACTCCAACACTTCAACAAAAAGGAAACTATGCAGACAGATTTGCCAATAACACTGGAGCACTATCAACCACATCATTTGTTAACAGTCATAGCATAGCATACTGTATACTAACATATTATGAGAGTTGTCCTGCGCTGCAAAAATGTCTCTGATCTGATAACTGAAATAGCAGCACAATTATTTCAAGGTTTTCAGAAATGACATTATAGTAACACAAAAAGATTAAGATGGACTCCTGCACAAGCAAGAAAGATGGAAAGGAAAATGTCAGACTTTTTAAGACACGGCGACTTGTACCACATACAGGCTAAGTTCTCTCACTGCACTCACATTTGTTGTTCAAACACAAAACAACTTAAAAACAGAAATCTTTGCAGTGTATTTTGCAATATTTACCTTTTATCTGCGATTTGAGGGTGACTTTTTTGGTGATGAAATTGATTTTATGGCTTGACACTGAGCATCTGAACGCACCATAAGCTTTTAGCACCGTCCCAAATGCACAATGCATACTTACTGTATGAGTGCGTTCACGCTAAAAAATGTGGCAGAATAAAGTGTAACGTGCAAATAACTGTCAGGAAGCAGACTAAAAAACTATTCTAGACTGTTGATAAATACTTTTGTCCCACATGCAACAGACGGTGGAAACAGACAAGCTGCTTCAGTTGCAGCTGAAAACCATAAATTGTGAACAGAGACAAGACGGATTCAGGAAGCTTCTGGCAAAACAATTAAACCTTTGGGGAAAAAAAGTTTTCTTTTTGTGAAGTGGAACCGACAGCAGAGTTTGACAGCAAATACACTGTGTGATATCCTGATTCCAAAAAAGTTGTGACGGCGTGTAAGACATAAATAAAACAAAATCTGATAAATTGCTGATCCTTATTGACATATAATCAGTTGAAAGACATTTATATTCACATATTTACCTCTTGCAAACACTCATAGTAAAGGCTTTGCAACACCAACATGTTTCAAACCACAACAACAAAAGACTGGGAAAAAAGTGGAACGTTCACCTGTTTGGAACAGTCCACAGGTAAACACGTCCATTGTAAACAGGTGACAGGATCATGACTGGGTGTGCAACAGACACCAGTTTGTCATCTAATGCGTGATTGGATAAACAATGTTACAACATGGGCTCAATAACGCTTTATGAAATTATGTTTTTATATACATTTATATACAAATACATACTTTTTTATAATCTGAGCTGTGACATATGACAGGTGTTTATGCTTTTGAGCAGGTGGAAGTTCAAGCCCTTGAGAGCTGAATGGACAGCACTTATAAAGTTCTTTCCTCGCAGACAAAGTGCTTTACAAATTGCCTCTCATTCATGTGAACAAGCGGCGAGACCCTGACTCCAATCAGGGTCTCAGAGTTTCTGAACTAGGTCAGCATTCACAACTAGGTCTTACTGGAAACAAGAAGTTAGAGGAGTGTGCACATCTGAGCGTGATTTATATATAAACTAATGTGAAAATTATTCTCAGAGAAAACTGAATTCTCTTTGCGGCACATTTAAAGCGCAGTGTTAGACGCACACACTGGACACCGAGTTCGCAAACCAAGATGGCTGCCCAGAGCACTGAAAGTAGTAAAAGCTGTGATTTTTCAGTGCTTTTGTCTTTTTTGTCTCCAGTTTGGCGAGCCATATACACAATACTGTCTTAATGTTTCTTATAGGCACGTAGCTGTGGTCTTGTTAAGCGTGAAATACCACGTAATGTGTTGTTTATCAGCTGACACAGCTAAGTTGGTTTGTAGCCAGTTGACGTCGCTTAGACTGCTGTGCACGTTGGGGGACTGTGCTCAGAACAGAATGGGAAGAAAAGCCTGATTTGTTTCCCATTTCATTAGGGTTTCATTAAATGCGTAAGTTAATTTCTCGGCAGAGGCTTCGCTTTAAATCGTACCCTGTCAAGTGCCTTTGCGTCTGCGTCACTGTGACCTTCACAGAAAGATTCACACTTGTGCAGCTGACAGAGAGCAGCACAACACTGACTGTGGTTCGCTGCAGCTGCGGAGTCAGGCTGTGATCTACAGTATATAATATCAATATGATATGCTTTGTTGCCCACCGTTTGAGAGTGGCATTTCTGAAAGCTGCAGCTGTACAATGTTATTGTCACACCATAATATGATATGAAATTCTGCTTAATGTCTAATGTCAACAAGCCAGTCCCTTCGACTAGGAGATGCAGCTCTTTGGGACTCCATGGAATCTGGTGACATTTCAATGGATTGTTTATCCCAGAAATGCCTTCCCCACTACAGGGAACGAAAAACAAGATAGGTCAACAGAATTTTGTGGGTGGGAGACGTGATAAAGCTCAGTTTTCACGGTGAGTTCAGCTGCCGTGAAAGGAGAAGATGAATGGCTTGCATGGCAAGTATGGAAAGGAGCAGGAAAATCTGGAGCTCTCTCTGCGAGCCACGGGGGGTCGTCTCAGGAACACATTAACATATGAATCAGTGTGATATGACTGAGTCATATGTGACAAACCATCTGAGGTCTGCTAACCAGCAGAGAGACAGGAGTGAGATAAAAATTCTGTTTGGAAAGAACGAAACTTTGCTGTCATGTTGTCACTTAACGAAGAGACTCATAACAAGATGCAAAAAATTCAGTCACTGCAGTAAGAACTATTAAATACAACAGTGACAACATATTAATCGTCATTTGTCTGTGTCCCGTGTGAACAAGCCATAACCGGCCTGTTCTAACTTATGTCTTTAAGTCACATACATAATAAGACAATTTCTGAATATGTTCAAGTTCTTTATTGTCACATGCACCACAATTACTATAAAGAATGAAATGAATAACATTGTAATGTAATATTAGATATAAGCAGCTTAACTTTATAAGGCCCTGAGGCTACGGACTTTCTGGACTGCTTTGTTTTACCTGCTCTGAGCTCTAAATTATAACCAATCCAGTTCAAATTTCTTTAAAGCGGGTGTTTTTTGGCAGACGATCACTTTTGGAACCTTTTGTTGTTGCCTGCTTTACTTGTCCTCTCACCTCCTCAGCACACATCCCTCCTCCAACCTCCTCCACAGCAGCAAAGGAGTCTCAAGCCCACCGGTGATCTCTGCTGGCATGATTCTACAGCAACGTGATTTTAGATTTGACAAATTAAGAAAAATATGGATATTTGAAATCCTTCCTAGACCAATAACTTTCACTATAACTGTGAAAATAATAACACATTAAATGCATAAACAATAATACATGTATTTGAAAAAATATTTTGCTGATGTCTTATGAAGACCCTTAATCCTGTGTATTAAGGCGCCATAGGGTACACAAGTACAAAAGGTAGCAATAAATATATAGAAATGGAGCTGTAAACAGGTAGCTGAACGTAGGTGTATAATGGTGCTTTATATTGATAAGAAATAGTTTGTATTTTGTCACAAAGATAATAATAATAACTGCAAAATGTCCTTGTACCAGATGAACCTGTCCTACATCCCACTGCTAATTGTTCTAAATCATTACGATTATCATTATTTATTTTGGTATCAGCTAATGGCCACTAGCAGCTTGTAGTGTGGAGCCTCTGGTCATTAGTGTGATTATCAGCAGGTGTGCAGATTCCAATTAGTGCAAACTACTTGAGAACCTGCAAAAGACTCCACAGACCGCTTTGTGTCACCAAGAAATGACTCGGAAAAGTCAGGAAAACAGATTGTTAAGAGTCCACATCAGAATGAAGAGTCACTTCCGCATTATAACGCGTCAAATCAAAACTGCAGCGCAGTGATAAAGATGATGTGTTTATATCCTAATCAGTGTGGTCTGTTTGCACACAGCATCAAGCTGAAAGTCGAGAAGAAAGTGCCTGAGAAAAGCAAAGTCTCCAACAGCAGCTGAGGCACTTCATTAACTCTGCAATTCATAAAGGAAAATTTACAGACATTTACATGTAAATACGTGAGGTGTGCATGCAACGCTGTCATGCTCCAATACACAAGCACCTTCTCAGTGCATGAACACAACCTGCCATTTCCAGCGTGCTGCAGGCAAAATGATTATTTTATGACTTCAGTATAGTCAATATGCTGTGAAACTCAGAGGAGTTGGAACATTTTCTCTCGTAAAGCCCATCACAGCTGATAGAAATCACTAGTTTCACTAATTTACTGATACCTTAAAGGTAAATATCTGACTCATAGTCTTTCAAACATCAGTGTGTGTAAAGTGATTAATGATCAGCTTTGTCCGTACAGAAATTAATTAAAAGTGTGAATGACTCCTGAACCTTCCTGTCCAACAAAGAGGACAAATATTGATTTTTCAGCTGAAGGTCACTATATAAATTGAAAAGTTAAGGTGCCTACACATGATCTGCAGTACAACCGCTCTGTTCTGGCTGTGCCTTTGCTGGCCTGTAGAGAAAATGATGGCACCCAACCAGACGAAGCACTTTGACCATCCAGGGACTGTTAGCTTGGCCGCAATAAATCCCACTGTGCTGTTACACAGAAATCCTGATTGGCTTTTGCGAAACAAGAATGTAAGAAGCGATGAAATAATGACAACGTTTATCTGCCTCTGCAACTGTCTGAACTTTGCTCTGCAGCGTCACTCACAGTGATTTAATACCAATGATACTCCCATTTGAAAGAGACCAGCAAAGAAAGACTAAATACCTGATTTCTTCTGTGTCATAATTTTGACCGACATTCCTTCATGCATAGGCTGCACGTTCTCCACATCACTGAAATGTATGCAGTCCATGTACTGCAGGAACATACATCGCCCGTCATACTCATTCGTTTCCTTTGAGATGTGTTTGTGATGTTTTCTTCATGACAAGGGAGAGTCTCCAAGCCTTAAAGCTATTTATTTCTCCACGTAAATCCTTATTAGAAGATGTTATATTGGTCAGATTCACAGACCAAAAAGGTGACGTGTGAAACCAGTACTTGCACCTCCAGTAGTTTTCACCTGTTTTCCCGAAGGACATGAAGTACTCTGAACTAAGTCTTCAAGCGCAGTTCTGTATGTGAGTATACAAGTCCACTGTGTGTGTGTGTGCCTGATTCATCACTGAGCCACTCTAATGTACACCGTGTGCCACCGTGCATATATGAGAGAGACGGCATTTGCACATTGCCTCAAGTGTTACTTTCCCTTTGCCAGTTACAACCGAAGGTGCGAGACACTTTGGTTTGAAGTTAGGTGCTAAATATATGACAGCAGAGCAGATTCTCCACAGAGGGCTCAGAATCTAAAGCTTCTACAGTAAGAAACACAACACAGAGTTTTCCCAGGACGAGCTGCTTTCCTGCCACACATTCTGATTAAGGTCATGTTTGGGTCATGATGGTACAGGCAGCATCCTGATGATGATTACTATTAGAAATTAAACTTGATTAATAGGCAGTATGAGTGGTGTAGGATGTGATGTTGACATACACAAAGTAGCCTGAGTCCTTTGACATTGTTTCTACAGAAAGTATGACAACTGAGTAGACTGCCATGAAAACTTAATTTTACCTTTAGGACCATACCTGAAAAGTAATGACATTCTTATAGCCTTCTCTGTTGAATTTTTGTCTAGTGATAATTAGAATTATTGAACATCAACATAATAAAACATTTTAGCGTTAGCGTTAGCATTTAGCTCAAAGCGACTAGCACCGAATATGCATGGCTAAGGCCTCGGGTCACGGTTATGATTGTGAGACGGAGCTGAGATGTGAGTCTGCACAGATTAAAGTTTAGATTAAAATGAGTGTATGAATCTGTAAACAAGCCCAATCACAAAATAATCGAATAATCCGAAGTGTATCCAGAAAGTAATGACAGAAAAACATATTCTTAGAATGTGAAGAGAAAATAGTTTTGAAATTGCAAGCGTGTATTCACACCAAAAGAGGGATGCTTGATGTTGTCAGGCCAAGCAAAAGATTAGTGATCAAAAACCTTTTGGAAAAAGCTCTTCCACTATATTATTTCTGTTTACAGAGAGCAAACTGCACAACACAGACTTACTGGATACTTCAGTCATACCGCACTGGCCTGCATCTGTTCTGAGCCAATAAAACTCAGGATAAATGTGCACTGTCAGCAGTCAGAAACACACCAAAAACAAATATCAGCAGCCAAGCTGAGCTATCAGTCCTAGAGGTCTGCATGTGTTGTCCCTGTAGGCTTTAACGCAGTGGAGCACCCATCTAATCTCCACATCATGCAACATTCTGGAGTCTTTACACACAAATACAAATCCAGCACAAATACACCAGTGATGTTACCACGAATGTATTCCTTACATCACTGCAAACTATACTACGGACATCAACAATGTCTTTCTTTGCTTCTTCTTAATCAGTTAAGTCAAGACAAGACAACTTTAGTTGTATAGCCCATTTTTACAAGCATTTTGTCTCAAAGGGCTTAACATAACATCAGCAACATCCTCTGCCCTTCGACCCTCACATCGACTGAGGAAAAACTCCCAGACAAACCTTTAACAGGAAAAAATGGAAGAAACCTCAGGGTGAGCAACAGAGGAGGGATCCCTCACCCAGGACGGGCAGACGTGCAATGGATGTTGTACAGGCAGGAAAGCAGTTAACAACATGAGAAATGACATTACTAAAAAGACAAGTAAAACAAAATCTCAACTGTTTAGTTTCACTTTTGCTACCACCTCAATATGATTTTAACATTTCACAAGACTGAAATTATAATAATGAAATTATGGCTATCTATTGACTATGGATATTTACTTTGAGCTAAGCCAACCGCATTTTACGCTGATTACACTCAGCCAATCGTAATTTTGTTGTCAAACTTTACATCTACACTCCTCTCTGCTTCTGTCAGCACTCACTGCTCCTCCATCCCATTCACCTCCAGCCGAACATATCCAGGGCACAGTGTCCAGGCTCCACAGGGGGGCTTCCTTTACCACCTTGGCTTCTCCTCCACTCTAAAACTATGATGATCAGCCACAATGGGGCCTAATTTCCAAAGACTCACACTTTCATCTTTATTATGCACATGGCAATAAAAATACAACTCACTCTCCTGACTGTCACACATCTGTTGATCACATCAGGTGTTCTTTCCCGTTGATGGCCTGGTCACGCAGTGCTAAATCAAACCACTGCCGTCATCCCGGGTTGTGTGAAAAACCTTTATGAGGAAACAAGTAGCGGCAGGTGAAAGCGCCTATTCACAGCCTGACATTCTCCCTCTCTGGCAGCAGGGTGACCTTGACGAGAAATGCAAGGCGTCGAGTTAGAGGGAAGAAGGGGGTGAGGAGCCGATGCCAGCCCTCCACTGTGGTCTGTCAGACTGTTATCAATGCTGCTGAGCTACATTTGTGGGCGCGACGGGGAGGGCTGGGGAGAAAAACAGACAGTGATAGAATAACCACAGAGAAGAAGAAGAGGAAAGAAACGTGGGGGTAGGGGGGTGTGAGAGTAGATGAAGGCAGGAAAGGTGGCTCGAGGAGATGGCGAACCATGCAGGGTCGAAGGATGCCGTTTGTCCCCCTTCCTGCCTGGCTGACAGCCCCACAGTAATGAAGTTAAATGAGGGCACGGGCTCAGCAGAGAACATCCCGGAAATGGGTGATCACTGGTGGCCAGAAGAAAAGAGAGCAACGAAAAAAAGGTCTGCATGTGATTGACAGCGTGCTCGAGACGCAGTGCTGGCTCAGTCAATCAATAACTCCTTTCCTCTCAGGTCGAAACCCACCCCTCACAGGCCTCATCAGCAGCGCCCATCTCTGACCTGACAGGGGCCCCTCTCCATGTGTCATCACAGTGAAAGGAAAAGTCACCTTCCTCTGTCGTTAAATGGGATTCTTTAATAATGGGGAGATCTGGGAGCCACAAAAGAGACCTGCCTTTTCATTCTTTAATGGAGCTGCTCCTGGTTGCTGCCAGACAGCCAGCAAGACTTGGAGATCAGTGCTTTTCATTATTCATAGTGTAAAGCTCGGGCTTCAAGACCAGGTGACAGGGGCGGAGGGGCAATGATGCCAAAATGTAGTTTTTATCAGTCAAAATATTTGAATAGTCTGCTAAATTAACCGTGGGAGGAGGTTTGTCACTGCCAGTGGCGAGTGTGGTCAGCTTTCAGGCCATAAATCAGTCACTAGTTTAAGTGATTGTGCTTAAGGTTTACATCCCACTTTCCCGGTGTCAACACTTCTTCAGGATTTGGATTTATGTCAAGAGCAGATATGGCAGGCCATGCAATAACCAGGTGTACTCTTCAATTTGTACATTATAGGACACGCTGGAAATTCCTTCACACCACTGTAGATTCACAGCAAGGATCAATATGGTGATTCACAGCACAAAAGGTGACGGTGTTGAGACTAAAACTGAGCAAAGCAAATTTTCTCTGCATATGGTCGGCGTCTCTACTGCAAGCACATGACTGCACTCTTATCCAAAGGCTTTGACTGATCCGACCTTAATGCCATAACTTCAAAGTCAGGCTCTTCTTCCACTGTGCCCAGCTTGGCCTCAGAGGTCAGCAGATCCACTGCTGCTTGGTTTCTTCCCGTCCAACTAGTCTGCTTTGGTGTAAATTCTGAGGCCAAAAAAAACACAGTTGAAAAAGATTATTAAACCTGATATAAGTCATATTGTTGAAAATCCAGACTGGCCAGTACACTTCTACACTACTTACTGAAAGTCACCTGTTTGGTTTTAGTTTCGTTAAGTTTTACTTTTCCACAGTAAAGTTAAATCTGGTCAAATTGTGACCACCTGCTGAACATTGCCACCTTGGTTTCCGTCATGTCATGAGTCACCTCCGTGTTCATCACATCCAAGAAATGCTTCTTTCGGAAGATGCTTTCTCTTTGATTAACTAAATCACTGTAAAAGAAACACATCACAAAAACAATCAAAGCACAAATGCAATTTTCAAGTGAATGCCAGACTATGCAGAGTTGAGCCAAATATTTTTAATTACATTCATGCGTCTTGAGTTCAGTCGGGCCTGTCAAAACATCCAGCTCTCTCTTTTAGCCCTCTAATTACATTTTCGTTGAGAACAAGGTCCAATTTGCAATAACAACGAGGGGGAAAAGGTCTTCTTAGGCCTTCCAGTGACAGGTGGACAATGCAAACGCTATTATGCATCAGAATGATACAACGCAAGTGATCACAGCGCACATCCCGTAGACGTTTTGCGGAAATCTTAAACAATACTTTACAGGAGCTATTTTCCTGAGTCTGTGTTCTTTGTTTGCTCCCTTTATTATCCTTAATTTGCCGTCCATGCAGCGGTGATGAGGAGTCTCACTTCGCTTGTTCCATTAACTTTATTGCTAATAATATATTTCATTATGGCCTGTTATTGGAAAGAATATTGCAATCTGCTCATGATAGCTCACGTCCAAAATTGTTAATTAAGTAAATGAATGGTGAAGCCCAAATAAATAAATAAAGAACATAAATTAGCATACCGTAATTGAATGTCACTCTTGGTTATTCTGCTCTTTGAACTGATGGATGGGAACCATCCACGCCACAGCCCGTAATGGAAAAGGAACGTACGTGCACAAACACAACACAGAGAAACACACACACTCATTATCTTGTGCATTAATCTACAGTACTGACAACAACACTCAACATAACATCAGGACTCTGCGGGCAAACAGCCTGTATTTGATGTGTTTTACACACTCAACAGGATGGTTTGCCGTCGGTCAAGGGAACGTCCAAAAGATTTATTTCACGAGCTCGATGGTCACATAAAAACACAACTCGAAGGAAAATCCAGTGCACTTCAAGTCTCGTCATGCACTGACAATGACTTGACCTCTCACTTCTGATATCTAGCCAATCTCAGTCATATCAGGTTCACTGTGAGAATAACCATTAAGCTGGATGGACAAAGCTGACAGCTTGGCACAAGCATTTTAAGCATGGAGAACTAGTTTGAAAGATGACATCTCGCTTTAAAAAATTAATTTTAATTCCAGTCAATGAAGTAGAGAAACTACTGAAATTTTAAATATGCAATTTTACTCCTGGATGGGGTCAGAAAAGCAGAACCACATTGCCAGAAAAAACACTGGCAGTTCAATTTACATTTCTTTATTTTTCAGGTTTCACTTTGATCACTTTGTTTGGGTTGAGAGAACATCATGTTTTGGAGTAAAATGCCTGGTTTTCTTGCCACAAATACAGCTGGAAAATCTCCCAACACCTTGTTGAATACATCCACATTTGGGGCCCACAAAGACAGGGACCTGCCTGGTCGGGGGAGGGACATCATACCCTCTGTGTTCTGGGACCTCCCACTTTAAAGATTTTGTCCGCTGGTGTTGAGCGGGTCGCAAGCAGCGGGTTTATGAAAGCATGTTTTGGCAAAACTGCTGCTATGCTAAGAAATGCTAACAAGGTCGGTACAGCTGTGGAGGTTTCTGATAAGCCTGTGGGACTTCAGCACAGCAACCCTTGAACATTACGCGAGTAATTTGATTCAGTTTTCATTCTATCAAAAACATGGGGAAAGCAATTCTATTTAAGGTGCTGCACTATGTAATAACTTGCAGTAAAATGTGAAGTTTAAAAGTTAATAAATGTTCTCATTGTAACAAATGACTTCTTTAGCTCGTTGAACCACTTCTGCTTCCTCACACCTTGAATTTGAGCAGGAAAACGATGTGTTTTGTGTGGACAAGCCTAAACTGGTGAAGACTATTTTAATGCTGTGGCTGGTGAAACTGCTACATCCACTGCTGGCTGGTTTAAACTCACAATGGATTACATTTTATGAACTTGAATGTAAAATGTTAATCTGTAAAGTAACAAACAATCCCCAGAAAAACATGTTGGAATAGAAATATTGCTTTCTGAAATGAGGCGAAGTAAAAAATGCTGCACCTCAAAATAATTTAGGCTGATTGTGTGGTATAAATTCTATTCTAAAATCTACCTTACCGCAGCTGAAACATGATAAACACCTCAATTTTTTACCTTAATTATGTTGCCAAACTCATGCTGCACCCAGACGGCTGCGACGACACAACAGCCAAACTAAACGCAGACATTTTTAAACGAGAGAAGAATTGTGACTACCCTTGCAGAATTTATAGGCATGTTGGATACTGAAATGAGCTTTAACGTGTGAAATAATGCCTTTGCTACTTGATTAGCTGCCATTCCTGTCGAAATTAAGTTGGCTGAGACTGTGAATACCAAGCCGCAGGACGTGTGAGCTCAAAAGGCACATTCTTTTCCCTTCCTTCTGCTGAAGTACCTTTCTCAGAGCATCAGTATCTCTGGAGATGATCACACCCTGTATGGCACCAGCTCCATCATGGCTCCCGTTGCCTGGCCTGGAGACAGATTTAAGAGACAAAGGCAGGCGGGATGGCCGCAAGAAAAAAAGGGCTCCTTGCTAGCGCCTAATGAGGATAAGAAAAAAATATAGAGTCTTTTCTCTTCCTTCTTAACTCCTTGAGATGCCTGGGCAGAGGTGATAAAGACAGTGAGAAAGAAATGGAGCTCATTTCATGGAGCGGGCCGTAGCAGAGATGGAAGCTTCTAGAAATAGAAAAGTTTAAAGGTGCTGTCGCTTGCACTGATGAACAAATGTGTTGGAAAAACCTTCAGCTGCTTCTCTGCTGCCATTGATCACAGCAAACTGTCCACCTAACTTAAGTAAAGAGCTTGCTTCTTTTTCCTCACACTGATTTGCCCTTCACCCTCCAGCTAGATTTCTTTTTCATTGTGGCATCATTATTGCTTCATTCTTGACAAACAAATATAAACTTCAGCTTAAACAATCAGCTTAAGCCAACATATGAATGGGACTATAGTTAGAAAGTTGATCTAAGCTAAAACATTGCTTCAACCCAAATGTCATTCTTTGGAAACGGTTGACCAAGTTTTTGGAACTCTTCTGGAGGCTTGAACCCTGTTCTTCCAAAAGATATTCCCTCATTTGTGCTTGAATGACAGCTTCAAAACCTTCCACAGGTTTTCAATGGATTTTATGTCTGGTGACTGCGAAGACCACAGACCACGACTTGCATCATTTTCACGGTGATAAAAAAGTCAGTCTGGAACATTCCATGGGTAAAGAGGTTCACTGGTCACAGGTGATAGTATCATGACAGGGCATCCTCAAAAGGTTCAGTCATTCAAACGTGAGCACGGCCTGAGGTTCACCTCTTTGTCTAACACATGAGAGAGTGCATCTTCAGTCTCCTTTCTGTAACTACAGTTCAAGCAATGCCAACTAACCTTGGCCATCTAAGTTTCAGTACATCGTGGCCAACAGTTAAACTCAGCTGCAAGCTCTGGGGTCACTTACTGAGAGCTACTGTGGTCTATTTGCTGCTGATCTCTCCTATTCTTTAAGTGCTCTTTTGCTACTGGACTTGACCATTCAGTAACAGAGCACAAAAACATCCCTTTAGCACTCTGCTCAAGCTGCTTGGTGGTGGACAGTGATGAGCTGTAGCTGTACTGGGCTGCAGACCAGCCTAAATAGATGGGTTTAACACTGTGAGTGCAAAAGAAAGAATTACTGGAGAACTATAGCCAGATTAACCAACAAATCATTTCAGTCCTCTTCCCCTCACAGTCACCCCTAACATTCTGCTAGTAAACACTGTGCCGAGAGAGCTACAGGTGCTGTCCTGTCACTTCCAATTAAATGCTGGCTAACCAAATGTAGAGCTCCGTTAAGCAAGTGTCAGGACATCATTAGCAACGGGTCAAACTGCATTATGCTCAGACACCCCAATCGTTATGGCCAAGCTGGCAGGCTTCTGCAAAGCACACAGAAAATAGGTGTCAGTGGAAGGTAAACAAGACTTCACTCAAATATGCGCAACATTCAAGGAAGGTTTTCCTACTCAGGCAATCACACAGGAAGCTGTGTTTTCCCTTCAGACACCCACTCGAGGGTCCGGCTCCGAGTACAGCAGAGAGCGTTCGAGCAAACATGGTGTCTGGTAAAAGTGAAGAATATGGCGGTTTGATGGAGGGCTTCACCAGCCATTTTGCACATAAGTCTCCAAAATGTCCAGTTGAAGGGACAGAATAAAGCAGGATGTACATAATTACTGATAATTAAGATAATTACTGTGTGGTTGTCAGAGCTGCAACAAGCAAACAGCGAAGAGGAGGAGTCACAAACTGTCTTGACTTTCAAAGAAGCCAAATCTGAAACAGTCCTTCTTTATGTTTTTTTTTTTAGTTTAATTTTAGTTTAAGTTACTTTGATGCAACATATCTATTTATTCTTTGACATGCAGACTAACCTCAATAGTTCTCTCGTTTTAAGTTTAGGTGTATTTTTTTTGTTTACTGTGAGCGACTGAACCTGATGAGAACAAAGGGATACCGGCTTTAATTGTCAAGATGACTCATCTGCAAATGCAGCAGATGTAAGAAAAGTCAAAACTTTTCTTAGGCAAACTACACTGATTTAAATTTCCTTTAGCAACACACACTGTGTAATTTGCCTTTTTCACTTAGTCATCTGTTGATGCTCTGCTGAAGTCTATTATTCCCTCAGTTCTCATCTGGACTGCCATCCGGCTGACTTTCCACTGACTTTAGTTTAATTAGAAATAGTTACATCAGATTCTGTGTTTTGCAAAGTGGCACACACCTATAATGATGTACAACAATCTCAAAGCAGCTATCAGTCACAGAATTCATTAGTAACCATCCCTCGATGTTAAGCGATCCAGTGTTTCGCCTTGAGGCGCTTTCCATTAACCTTCAGCTCTTTTTAAAACACACCCATTAATGATAAAATTCCCTCAATGCAACTTGCTATAACAAATCTATTAGTGCCCATTCCTGTGTATTTCTTCAGGCACACCCCAAGCTACACGGTTTTCAGCGCTACTTTCTCTCATTACAGTAGTAAACATTTGAAACAGGATGACCTGTTAAATCAAAATACTTGTAAACCGCTGCAGGGCTAAATAATTCTCTCTATTAAATTTGTTAGCACTAGAAAGCTGCAGTCAGATGAAAACCTTGTAGCCACTAAGAAATCTAATTTTCTGGATTGTGGAAAAACAGTCCCACTCCTTTTCGGCGACTGACAACAATGCATGTCTTAAAAGTTCATCAGGAGTTCCGATTGCTTTTCACAAAACTACGAAGTCTTCGCATTTGAGGAAAAGTAAAAAAAAGGAGTTGTGAGACAGACAGAAGTAGTTTGGATTGTCCTTGCTCCGCGTGCCTGCCCAGGAGAAATCGAGCAGAGTGAAGCAAAAAGCAGCGGTATGTTTTGAAATGGATTAATGCTCCCACCGTTTGAGGTTAACAGCCTGTCGCTGGGCTACCTTATCAGATGGCCAAGATCAATGGCACAAACACATCCAATCCCCAAACCATCTGCAGTGTGGCTGGACACTGCACTGAGAATGAAATAAAATCATTATCCAGCAGCTCCTGAAGCCATTTTATACCCATCTGTCTTCTGAATCTCACACGGTGTAAAGACCAACATCCATTGACCTGTTGGGGAAGACTGATACTCTTGTTGGAAGGCAGTTTCAAAACCTGAAAACAAGGTGACACCTCACATGAAAAAGAGGACACAATCTATAGATATGCATTCAGGAACAGGCTGGGTGATGTTGGACACTGTGATTATGTTTATGGGAATTTTTCCCAACAACAGGTACTGTAATCTAGTCTGTAAGTATCATGTTACCTATTTTTTATCACAGCTTGGTTTCTTTTGGTTGTCACCACAAACTGCCAGCATGTTAGAAGTCTATCTTAGGAACATAGCTTCTCATGTCGTCTGGAAAAACAGACCGTTTCCTGTTTGAACACACTGCAAGCGGAGTCTAAAATGAGCCTCTTTGTGAGGTACAACACGTGTACTTCAGTCACACAGTTGATTGATAAGAGCCTCCAAAAATAAAAAAACTGCACGCAGAAAAGATCTACGCTGAGCCCAGCAGGGATTGGATTTTTTATTTATCTGATCACATGGACTTCTTGGATTAGTATTTTGTAAAAGTCGCATGTGTCTGTTGTATAGAGTGTTGATTAAAGTACTGGCACCCTTTTTGTTCCAACTGAAGCCTTGATGTTTTTAGTTAAATATCAGTAAATATTAGTGTGAGTTTTCCAGGTTTTTAATACGAAGTAAGAGTATTAATATTGAAGTTTGAAAATATGAAGTTTGAGGTCGATGACATAAAACCATGGAGTGCTTGATAATTGTGTTCATTGATTTCACTTGTGTGATGTATTTTTTTTATCACCAGTAAATGAACAAGACCAGAAGTCTACAGGTGTGCTAGAGGCTGTAATTAGGCGCAGTCCTGCTTTGAGCGAAACACATCTTATTGTAGCATGTTAGCTGTGAGTTTTAAAGGTATAAATGAGGCACTTATCCCTTCAGGCTGTGTGATAGAAAAATAAAGAACACCTCTTGGGGTGCATGCAAATAAATGAATATTATTGCTATCGGAGAGACAATTTACATGCAAATATATTCAACCCCTGTTGCTGTTGTTGTGTTTTTTTCATTATCATAAGTTTTAGCAGGTCTCTTAGGAACATTTTGATAAGAAAATAATAAAGATTCCAGGCTTTCAGGTTTGTGTATTTTTTTTTAACTGTCTTATCGATTTACTGGGGAAGATGACATGTAGGCTCAGCTGTGAAAAGTCACAGCATCCTTGCTTCCATCACGCTTCTCTCCGTTTACAGTGAAACACAATCAATTCCTTCATCACAAGAAAAGTAAATAAAATTCTTTGCCACTTCAAAAGACTGACTGGATGCTTCAGCAACAGGTGATGTGGCTGGTGATAAAAGGTTCGTCTGGAGTGTCATGCGATGGCTGAGCCCTGCATTCCACTTCTGAAGGACTTATTGTAGAGTCTAACTGCAGCTGAACTGAAACAACAGCCAAACTGCTCAGTATATTGCTCCTCTCTCATCTGATTCACTGTTGATAAAAAAAAAAGTATAGATTAGCTTTAAATGCACGATTTAACTTGTTGCTGCACATACAGCACGGTCCATCATTTTCAAGACCAGCCTTTTCAGAGATCTGGTAACTTCTGAGTTGGGTGCTGTGATCACATCTTTGTTTTCTTGTTGCTAATCTTGAAGTAATTGTGTTGGTAAGGCGCTCAGCATCTCTAGGGAAATCACACAGGGACTCTGCTGCAGCAGAGAGTGCTGTGTTGTAGGTAGCACAGCAATACTCAAAAAAAAAAAGATTTCAAGGATTGATTACTTTTTTTAAAAAACCTTTCACAGTCCAACAACATACGTACAGTGGAAGAAAATGTGTGGTCACAGTCAACAAAAAGAATAAGAAAGGCGGCAGTCCAATGAATATCAATGCAAGCAGAGTCACTACTTGACTGGCTATGACGAGGAGCTTATACACTTTTTATGTGTTGGTTTATATGAACAGCTGTCAGCGAAACTGTTCTCCAAGGAAGAACAACAGTCTCAGTTTTAGCAAGTACGCCAAAATGCACGTTCAGGTGACAAAGCTTTTGCTGTAGTATAAATAACGAGAGAGAGCCAGGAAGTCAGGTGATGTTATGAAAGAGCGTCGGGAGCCATTTAGGGTGGATCGGAGGGATGTTTTGAAGGCACACGTAAATGAAGATTTATCTGTCAGAAAAAAGGTTCTACATGTTGATCTGGGGCAGCACTAACCAAAGTGGGACCAGCAGGCCATCAACCCATGATTATGAATTATTTTTGATAATCTGGGCTTGATGGGCAGAATGACTAAACTTAGGCTCTAATACCATTTTTAATCATAACAGTACAGCTCACTACTCAGTTTGAGTTTTGGCCCTCGAAGGGAAAAAGTTTGGGCAGTCCTGTTCTAGAGGGCATAGAAAAATGACTGTGGTTTCATCAGGGCGGCTACCATCACCAACCATCAAAATGTAGCGACTGAATGTCAGGATAAAGTCAGTCAAATCATACCAGCGATTTTTCATTTTGCTGGTGAGTTTTCATTTTTTTTAACCCAGCAGCTTCTAAATGTAAACACTTACATGGTCTGCCATTTTCCACAGCTTTTAGATAGATTTTTTAGATTTCGTTTTGTGTCTTTACTGTAGAAAACTGAAGATAGGTAATCCATCACGGTGAACTGCTTCTCGCCTCTCACACATTTATTTATTGTCAAAGTTCCAACAACAGCATGTGGAATGCTGCTGCTGCTAGCAGAGGGGATTTTCAAGACCCTCTTTGGTGATGCATTCAAGAACACTGCTGTAAGCAAGACTTGCCAGATTAAAAAGTTTACCATTCTGAAGCCATTTCATAAAACTGAGAACATATATGAAACACTGCTCTAGGAGCAGTTTTATGAGTTATGATAAAATTCTGAAATGTGTTTTGAATTGGAATAGCATATCAGTTTTCGCACAGTGATGACAAATGGAAACCAGTGGCTGGAAAATAAAAAAAAAAACTGATCTAGAAACTTGTGGTGTGATTTGGAAAATGGATGGCAGCGATGTGAAACATGTTATGTAAACCTCTCATCTGCAGGATCCTTTTAAGGTTATAAACATCAACCATACACAACAGCAGCACAGCAGATGTTGCTCTTTCAGTAGCTTAATTATCTTCTTGTAATTAGAACTGATTCACCAGATTTAATTATGAATAAACATATTTCCCAGCCCTGGTATCGAAAATGAAGTTCCCTCATGTATGACCTGTATTAACAAGTAAAAACAATATTAATACTTTTCCCTTATTGGCAACTCATTCTTCTCTGCTAAAATGCTGAGAAAAATTAAGAAAATCAGAGTCAACGTCTTGTTCTTAACATGGACACCTTGTCCAGCCAGCATCAGGACACTTTAGTTACTGAATAAAGGAGTCCAGCTAAAAAAGAAAAGGTCATCTGGGAGTGTACAGCAGTAGGATGCCTTAAAGGTTACCTCCATCAAGCCCCATCAAATATTAATGACATCAGGGCCTCTGACAAGACCCCCCAGCAGACAAACAAGTCCATTTAGCAAGGGGGGGTGTTTTAAGAAGCCAAGTGCACTGCAATGCAACACTTTGACGGTGATTTGCTTCAACCCGATCCCCCGTTAGGTTCTCGCTTTGCGCAGCTCTATCTGTTCAGCACAGCCACGGCTGTCCTGTACTGCAGCTTTGTGAGGCAGCATGAGGTGTTTTCAGACGCAGCATTCCTGAATTTCTTTTAAAAGGTCACAGGCAGGTGGATTGTGACTTCTTGCCCTTATATTTCCTGTATTTTGTGTTAACTTATCGATCCAGTTACATCAACACGGGAAGCATAAAGGTTACGACCAAGCGTGCTATCACCGCACCACTGTCTTAATAACTATGCAGCTGGTCCAGAGACATTATGCACAGTAGTTGAAGGAGCCAAAACTAATATTTAACTGGGAAAATATTCCCATAAATAGACCCTACGTTCTATAATGAAATATTGGCAGCACTCCTCGCAGAAATCATCTGAAGTAGAGCAACTGATTCATTCCAAAAATGGGTATTTTTACCTCAGGGAGGGCAAGAACGGCAAATACTGTAAAAGATGAAATTGCAGATCAATGTCATTACTGGCAATCACAACATAGGGTACAGTTAATTTCCTCTTTCCAAAGTTGCTTATGACTTACTGTAATTTGAGACGAAGAGCGTTCTCTGAGGAGGATTACAATAAAGAGATACAGGTGTTGGCCAGATGTTCTTGCAGACTGCTGGGAGATGCATGCAGTGTTTCGGCTGTATATTTGTCACCGCTGTCATTGTTTTTGGCACTGCAAATCTGTTTTTTAAACCTTAACAACCATAAAACTCACTCAAGGCATTCATTTATCTATTTATTCATTTTGCTCAATAATAAATGCTCAGTGTTTTCACGCACAATTACAGACTTCGTACGATGAAACACTCCCCACATTTTCATCTTGTTCCTGATGATATTACATGTGCTTCAAGTGTTGATGGGAGGAGAAAATCTGGCATTCAGACCAAATACAAATCAAGAGAAGCTCAGTTTGTTGCTGGAGACTCTCTATGGGACTTTTCTTTTCAGTTGCTGGACTCTAAACCAGGTTCCGCACTGAGAGCTGAGCTCTTGTGCATCTTATTTGCTTCTTCAGTTTATAGGTATAGGTGTTAAGAACAAACCAAACTTTTCTGTATAATATATTTTTGCTCGCTGCTGAATACAACAGGTCTCCTCTCAGAGTAAACATGCACATACATAAAGAGGAAAGAAGAAACACTATGAGACGATGAATTGTTCAGAGTCTGCTGAACCACTGCAGCATTGCAAAAATCCTTTTTTTCTGATCTGCACTCTTTTGACCCAGTCAGAAAGGTCAAAAGGTTGCTGTTTCAAAACAAGTAAAACACCACACACCTCTAAACAACTACAACTCAACATCACATACTTTATGTTGAGGATGTAAAATGAATTCCCTTCTTGCTGCTTTTATATCCTCAATACCTTGAACTCACTGAGATGAACTCTGTTGACCCCGAGAGTCCTGCAGATGCCCTCATCTTCCCTCAGCTTTGATCCAGTGTTTAATAATAGATTGTGGTCAGCTAGTCAAGTCTTCCTCTTGCTTTGGGGGGCCTCCGAGGCCTCCCACTACAAGGCTACCATACTACACCTCCCTTTTCACAGCACAGCACATAGACAGGGAAAACCGGCTTCCCTGCCCAAGGCTACTCGCTCTGCTTTCCTGTTTGTAATAGTCTCTGCTGTGGCTCGGCTCAGGCGAGTCGGAGGTTCGTGCAGCCACACAGGAGGACCCGGGGAGAGTCGAAAAGGGGAAATTCTGCAGTTCATTTCCATGAGAAAAAAATGAACCGAAAGAAATAACCGCAAGGAATTGCTTTATGTAATCTTTTTCGTCTGAGTCTGCATCCTCACTTTATGAGGCTGTAAACAGTATGCGCATATTTCATCACTGTGAGGCAAGAGTGTATGTGTGGGTGTACGTGGATGCATATGCATGATGGAGGGGAAAGGTTTGTAATAGCAGTACAATATTAGAATGTGAATAATGCATATAATCCACCTTTTCAGTGCAAAATAGACCGGGCCATTAAAAAGCCCCAAACTGAAATTGATGATAAGCTTCAGAATTGCCTGACAGTCCACCGCAGCACAGCAGCAGTGTTACACGAAGCCCTTTGGCTCACTTCGAACATGCAGTGGCTGACTTACAGTGAACAGGCAACTTTGTCTGGGACAGCTAAGGGGATACGGGAGGACATCCCAACGTGAAAGGTGGGAAGGAGGATACGAGAAGAAAAAGTCAGTTGTAAGCAATACTTTCATCCATTTTTTGAAATATATTTAGAAAGTAATTCGGATCAGAACAGAACATGCTCCTGTGGCTGTATGAACACTGCGAGGTGATTCTAACACCTTTCAAACTGCTCCCATGCCAAAACGTTTTGCTCACAGGAAAATCAGAAAATGCTAGTGAAAATTACTCTCAGGTTGCGACTTCTCAATGTAACCACCAGGCAGCGCCAGTCAGAAATATTCATGTCCTACACATGGTGACTTTAAGAGCCGTTTCACTGAAATACTTTAAAACAAACATACTTCCACACCGATTGTTATTTTTTCTTTGTTTGTTGTTTGTTTGTATGTTGTATTACATCATATTGATGCAAATTTACGTGTATGATTTGTGATAGCTAAATGAATAAATTAAGTAAAGTGTCTATCATACCTTTTGAATTATTCCCAAGCAATTAAAGGGAACAATTTTTCCGCTCCAAATCCAAAACTCAAAATCAGACTGGGGAGGTGGAGGAGTCCTGGATGAGGGTGGATAAAGTAAGGGAGCAGGTGAGAGAGTAGATGTCGTTACATATTTAGAAATAGATAGAACGAGGAAGAACAATGTGCTCTTTGCCACCCTGAACACCCAGTGATGTGATATAAGATAACTTTAAAGACATAAAACAACGTGGAGCCTGGTGAGCTGCTTGACAGACCAGACAGTGGAGAGAGGTAAATTATCACAATATGCACAGGCTTGTGAGAAAGCTTCATGCAAATAAAATCCATCAGCTTTTTATCACCAAATTCCAGAGGCGACATCAACTTCTCTAATGAAGTGCCAAACACATCAACAACAACTTCTGTAGGTCTCAGAAAATGGTTTAGTAACCGTAAATAACATAACAATGTCCTGTCATCCAGGTAGAAAACAAAGAGGTTCTCGCTTTTATATCCTTCCAAGAAATGCTTTGCTGAGCATGCATGCCTTTTCATCCCCTCTCACACTTTGCACACCTGAAAGCCTATAGCCAAAGATTTCTGCTGGTGCCCAATGAGCAACTGAGTCAGAAGAGCTGAGACTGAAGTGTAATGCTTAGAGGGGACCCTGTGGAGTTTTCATTTACATGTCTTGTCTGCATTCAATCTTTCTCATCAAAATTCACCATGTGTATCATTAAGACCTAACAGACACGGTGAATCCTCCATCCCCTGACTGGCCTTCACTCGCACTACGAAGAGCCACTGCAGCTCTTTCAAATGCTGAATTGAACCAATCAGATATATTCAACATGAAAACACACTCGACTCTCGTTTCTGTCTTCCATCTATGAGAGCAAAAAGATCAGTAAAGATTCACAGAGTAGATTTCTGTGTAACTCTATTACCAGAGCAGAGGCATAAAAAGTCTTTTTAAAGGTTCTTAATACACAAAATCGAGCCAGAAAGTTACTAAACTGGCAACAGTGTTTGTGGCTCTGCATAGCTTTTTCTGAGGGTGTTAGCATGTTTCCATGCTTCAGCTCATTGTTTTGACTTCATGTCTCACAACTTCGCTTCAGTCTTAGCACTCGTCTTAACACCAACGTCATTTCCAAACTGCTCCAGGCAGCCAAGAACCAAACTGATCCTGGCCAGGTATCCCTACTGGAGCTTTCTCAGGAGTTTATGAATACAGAAACAGCATGAAGGATAATACAGGTGAGTGCCGGACTGCGTTCACCTTGTTGCTAGAAATTGAGGCTAACGCTTCATCTTCTGGATGTTCAAACAAAAATACTGACTTGTATTAACAAAAATACTAATGAAAGCGAAGGTGCAAACAAACAAGCACTGGGAAAATAAAGATAAAACCCACAGCACAGCAAGCTACCACCTTCTCTCCTACGAGAGACTGGCTTTATGTTCCTGTTCAGACCTTAAGATGACCCGAATGGTTGGACTACGGTCCAGAACAAAAAACACAATAACAATCAAATCAATCATTTCAAAGCAACGCTCATGCTCTTTAAAACTCACTGTTTCAGTTTGTGCCCTTAATGAGAGCCGGTCACACATACAAGGAGTAGATGGCTTATGATTGTCTATTTAGTTCCAATTCAGTCTTCTTGTTTTGCATCCTGCGGGGAGCCAAGAGGAAATATGCATCACAGCCAAACTGTTCTGAAATAAAGCATAAAGTCAAATCAATTATTACTCCGCTCTTCTGATGAATCAGTTTCCTTGTTGAAACTGTAGATCATAAACATCAGAAAAAATATTCATCATTATAGATGTATTTTTAATACCTGGAGCACCAAAACTGCCTTACCTAGTGATGGTGGTTAGTCCCCAGTGGACTCCTTGTTTATCATTAAACTTGTAGTTGAGCTTTTCCAATTTTTTGTACACAAATATGATAATAATAATAATGACCCAAAACTCAGTGAAACTGCATTTCTTTTTTAACTGAAAAGCACCTCACAAAGTGAGGGAAGACAAAATGCTGCTAATGTTGTGAGGACCTCCTGAAAAGGGTTTTACGCAGCCTCCAAGGATTATGGACAACGCAGTGACCGTCCTGTGACTGACAGCACATGAATAAGAGCAAGAGCAGAAATATTGTAAAATATGAAGCAGAATCCTGGTTGCATGCACACACTCATCTCTTCATTAAAAGAACTGCGTGAAACAACTGACCACGTATCCCCTTCAACTATTCAGTTACTGTATATCCCCTGGCTAATACCGCTGTTCTATATTTGTATGATTCTGATCCCTATATCAGAGCGGATTAAAGCTTTCCATCATTTGTACGTTTTCGAGAGAACAAGCTGGGATGCTTCCATAGCATCAATTAGTCATGCTAATGTCATCAGCGTTATTTAGACTGGGTTTTGATACCTCTACTCTGAGCAGCAGGGTTTAAATGAAAGCTTAAAATGAAACGAGAATGGGGGGGGGGAGTCGGTTCTCGTCCGATGGTATCCACACAGCTGCAGATAAAATATTAAACAGAGACCTCCGGGGCACGACGGCTATCTGATCGGCAATAAAAAAGCCTCTTGAACAATTTTAAACTGCGCTAATTGGAATGAGAAGGACAATGAGGTGTGGCAGGAGGGGAGACACAATGAGAAAAGTAAGAGAAGGCAGATAGCATGTGATCACTTTGGATTATGTTTCATTTATTACCTCTAATTCTAACGTACACAAAAACATGACGGGGCATCTTTCTCCTGCTCCCATATGTTGTTTTTCTGACTGAATTGTTCTCTCGTGTTGTACTTCGCTCTTACAGTGGCCAAGGTTGTATAACTGTACCTCAATTTCTACAGAAATGAAAAAATGAAATGAACAAAAGGCCTATTTCTACACAGATACATTTTCTCTCAGCCCAGAATGGAATGAGTCTATCTGAGGCCCTCACAGAAAATCTAATCACACTTTGGCCTACGGGTGATGTCAAAGTCAGGATGGAGGTAGATAGAGCTGCATACCTCCTAAAAATCTGAGCACTGCCAAAGAACTGCATCAACAAAGTACTTCTCTCAGTGCCTACTCTCAGGCCTTTGATATGCTTTAATAAATGTTAATAGAAAACAGAGTGCTCAGGGTAGAGTTTAGGAATTACAAATTGCTGAGCTCATTTGCAGGCATCCTCAAGGGACTTCTTGGACTCCAACACCTTGACACATTCCCTCGAGGGCTCAAAAGGGAGGGAAGGAATGAGAATTGTGCAAGAATGTAAATTGACTTGAGGCAGAAGCTGCCAAGCGAACACGCAGATGGTTGTGTCAACCTGGCAAAGGACGATGTGGACGGGAGGGGGCGGGATGGTGGCACGTGGCTGTCTTTGGCACACCGCAAGCATCTGGCACCGGTGGCACAGGAAAAACGTGCATCCACACAACACCACTTCCACCCTCATCACCGATGACAACCCCACCTCCTCCCTATATATTTGGTTTATCTCACAGCCCAGCATCCAGGAAAACAATAGAGCTGTGAAAATCAAGTGTGTGTGTCTCCTTGCTGCAGGGGCTTCTCTGTCTGTGCTACAAATGTGGACAGATGAAGGTTTTTAGTAATCTCATCCCAGGGCCGACAGTGTTATGCAGGACTGGGTGGTCACAGGCGAGTGAAGCATAAAGGAGAGTTGTAACTGCAGGAAATGAAAGGTTTACTCCTGCAGCACTGCCTCCTTTGAATGAACTGATGAAGTTGTTTGCAGTGAGCTCCCCAGTGGCAGCCTCTTACATACTTAAGGGCTCATCTTGGTCTTGTAGGCCTTGTTGGGTGTAGTGGTAGTGCTCAGATTTTTAGGAGGTAAGCAGCTCTAACAGAACTGTTTTTCTAGTCTTCATTTGTAGATCTTGATGGCTGCAATGTTATTAGTCTTTCATACACAAACTCAGGAAACAATAGCAGTTTCTGCTTTCAGCACAAGCTCTGGACACACAAATTTGGATGACTGAGATTGACAGTCTGGGGCTCAGCATCATCCCCCAGGACACTTTGGAAATCTGGGCTGGACAGGGACTGAACCACTGAGCTTCTGATTAGTGGTCAACCTGCTCTACATCCTGACCTTCCTGATTGAGACACACAAACACAGCGAGAGACAGAGACAGATTAAAGAGATTGAAAAAACATATATACATACAATAATTAAACTAATAGTTATATGTGAACTGAAGACATTGTTGAGAAGCAGCCAGTTGGAAGCATGAGTCAGATCCCCTTATATGTTTCACACAAAGAAAATACTGCTCGGCACTCTGTGCCTCCCTGTGCATCTGCTGTACTCTTTTCCCACTGCAACAAAACTCATTACGGAGCAACACTGCAAGGAAATATCTACCGACGTGAAATGTTTCATAACGGCGAACTGCCTAACGTAGCATGTTATTAAAGAAGTACTCCAACATGTTGGCAAATACAGTTGTTCTCTGTCTTAGCAGCAGTTATATGAGTAGTTCAGCTTAGCACAAAGCTGCCATATTTACATGGTGTCCTGTGAGTATACAACTCTAAAAGGAGGGAGCACGACAGGTTGGACAAGCTGTGAGCCTGCTCACTGCAGTTATTCACTGACAAACAACAGCTGTGCTCGAGGCAGTTCTCAAAACACTCGAAACTCCAAAAAGTTCATACCCGCCACCCCACAATTTTTTATCAATCATTATCAATAATTGTAGGCGGCCCGGTGCAGTTACCATAGTTTATACGGAGCCTTTACCCCAGCAGGCATGTTGGCAGCCTTCTCTTCTCTTCTTAATGTGTTTAATGTATGAGACCAACAATCTGGTATCCATTTACCCCCTTATGTGGAGCTTCCTGCTGCGACCCTATCACTTGGCAGAAACCTGGCTTCACAGCATCCAACACCAGCCGCTCTGTGATGCATCAAGAACACAGCAGCATCTTATCTACACTACGCTGGCATGCAAACAAATCCACACATTACAAGGGCAAAACGTGTTGCCTGACTTGCTCATTTTACATGCTCGAAAATGTATCACGAGATTTGGATGAGTTCTTTACAATAATATTGTGCGCCTGAATCCGTCCTTACATCACTATTGCAGTGACTTAGAATCTTTAAAGATGTTAGTGTTTTAAAAAAAAATACATGTTACATTAAAATAAAGTAAATACCTTGCACCTATTTTTCTTACTAAATAGAAAAATAAAACCATATACCTTCTGAATACAAGTTTCTCTCCTTTGCCAAACTAGGACACTTCCCAGTCTAGCGTCCACTGGGAGGCTGAGGAGCCTGGTCGAGCTGAAGTCATTGTCCAGACACAATCCAGTCAGCCACAGGGACACTAACTATACAGCTAACTGAGCTAATAACTACAGCAAACAGTACAGTGGGCAGCAGCAGGCAGTTACTCTGGTGATATGCTGCCGCCATATATTTTTGGAGCTACCTTCAAATCATGTCAATATTTTATTTAAAGTGAGCATATATACAATAAGGGAAACAGAAAAATAACCTCTGCACAGACAGATGACACTGATTGCTGGATCATCATGATCACCAATATCACAGCCAATCTTCCAACAAAAAATACAAAGCAACTGAATTTTTGATAGATTGCAGTCTTATATTGTTCACAAACAGTTACATTTTTACAAACTGCTCCAAAGGGTCCAGCTTACTGGATTTCAATGTCAAGTTTTGATATCTGATTTCCCATGTCAATGAGTTAAGCTATTATCTCATACAATCATTATAGTCGCAATTTAAATCACAGTTTCTACCATACTCAGAGGACAATACACAAAGAGATACCGCTTTACTGCAAAGTCACCAGAGCATATGGAAATTACATCAATCGTAATCATGCTATACACATAACTTTATCCCAGTGCCATGGGATAGAAACAAATCAAATAAACTGCTATATGTTTTTTCTGCTCTCTTTGTCTTTCTATCTTTAGCTGCTATGCCCTCAAACTTCAAACTTCTTAAATTAGAGTGACATTGCTGCAGAGATGTGCTGCCAACTGACAGTTGCTGATACACACTGTCATGAATGATGAAAAGACCTCCCACTGCAAAGGGACAGTGTGAGTCAAGTTCAAATGTTTTGTATCATCTGTTCTCCAGAAGAGTCTTCTGAGAGACAGAGGATTATGGATCCGGTCCACATTCACCACCAGCCGCGGTGCTGGGGAGGATCTGCACAGGGCTCACAGAGACTCAGACCACTTTCAAGAGCTTTCAGGCAGAAGCACTGCACTGGTTTACCCAGCAGGGGGGGTTTAACCAGCTCATCACGCCATTAAGTGCTACTGGGACTCATGGGCTGCCAGATGACCTGTCCTGTGCAGCGGGCTGCCAGGACTTAAAGACAATTTCCACCTCAGACCATCTTTCCTCTGTGATATTCAATGCATTCCTGTTCTACTGTGATCAAGAGCTGTGTTTTACTTCTCTGTGGATACTTTTCTCTCAACCTCTAGCCCGACATTTGTTTTTTACATTTCCCAGAATTACTTGTTACTGTCCACAGAGAAAGTGACTTATTGGCATTAGCTCTTGGCAGAGGAACACATCATCATAACAGTAACTGAATTCAGCAAAAAAATAAATGAAAAAATAAAAAAATATTTTTCCAAGCAAAGACCGTTTATTATTTCAAACAACACAAACACATGGCTGCATTGTATTCCGGTCTACAGAGACCACAGTAGACATTGGTCTTTTTGCCTGTTCTGAAATAGATTTCTCTCTGTATTGTTGAGCACCAAATTTATTGTTTCAGATTCACTAACATTTCTCCCTCAGACTTGAAAACAGGACATATCTGGATATGTCACTTATCCATGTTTGATGCCTTATGATCATTTCAGTATAAACAAAAAAACCCTACAAACATCCAGCTTTTGTCATCAGGTATTTATCAGTTCCTTTACTGTCAGTGGCCTCCACGCTGTCAAACAGCTTATTTCACCAGACTTGAAGACCTGCATAGATTTTGGTCTAAAAATTGTAAAAAGAACAGATATACACCAAACAGGGATGTGAGCTCAGAAAGACATGCGGCAGCATATCACCAGCTGCTCAGGCTCCATGTGGCTATTTCACTTTGAACCCATAATGTGTCCACAGAAAGTAGAAAACTCCAAAAATCTGTTCTCTCAGGCGAGTTTGCCACATTTGAGCCCCACTCAGTAGGTTAACGTCAGTCAGAGGAGCTGCTGCATTACAACTTTTCCACCAGTGAGGACATAAATACTCAAAAACGTAATGACAGGTAATAGTGAAGAGAATCATTTGGAATCAAATTCTCACTAAAAAAGCTGACATGTGTCAAGGCTTTTTTCAAAATCCACTTAGAGAAAAAATGACTTTTACTGTGTTTCCATGGATTTAGAAGTATGCTATACCCACGTAAGTACATTTAGATGTTGTAATACTTGTAATACTACGCTGATGGTATCTCTGAAATAATAATAGAGCAGCTTTGGACCGAGCGGAGCCCATTATTACCCACTAAGCATTTCATTACTACCACCATCGACCGGCTTGTATGAATTCTTAGGTTTCAGGCTATGCTAGATGACAGTTTGTGAAGAATGTGGTTAAAACTGAGACTGAAGTTCATCCATTATTTCAGTGTAAACAATACTTCGGCAATGATCAGCACGACTCCGTCACATTGTTGTGTAAGTGATTTACGCCAGACAATGCTGACTGAACGGCTTCACCACTGCAGACTTTTGTTTTGGAATAATATAGTGCACATCCACACACACACACACACACACACACACACACACACAGATGAGCTGGTCTACCACAGTCCGGCCACGACCCTGTTTTGAATTACCACTTTCTGACGCAATTACCTCCCTTGCTGCGGAGGGTGATGTTGGCTTTTTGTTTCACCACCATTTATTTTCTCTGTGCGTTCTCTGTGGAGCATCCTGACAAAGACTCCATGACCTTGCCTCCCATTTAGACATCGCTACCCAACCACGCAAAAAAACCCACTCTGAAGGGGGGGGGATCACAATTGAAGAATGATTCCCAGCGGAAAGTCGGGAATAAGACAGGGAAATAGGATGTTCACTGATGTGCTGAACGTGTGTGTGTGAGTGTGTGTGCATAGGCAATTTTTGTGCCTCTGTGCAAGTGTGTGTGTGCATGTGTGTGGCAAGAGAATCAACATCTTTTTCATCTTTTTGGCTTCCTCTCTTGCATGGACGCTGTGAAATTGCACGATGGGAGAAGAAGCTGCTGGAGAACTGCTTCCTTCAGCACTTGTTCAAGTTACTAAAATAAAATGCAAAACTTTGCTTCATTTCACAGAGTCTTTCTACATACTCTTTGCCCGCCACTTCACAGAGCCAGAAATGCTTAACATGGCTAGAAATGGGTGTGTTTCTCCTTTCGATGTGGAGGAGCAGCGGCTCTACTCTGAGCTCCTCCCGGGTGACAGAGCTCCTCACCCTATCCCTAAGGGAGCGCCCCGCCACCCTGCAAGGAAAGCTCATTTCAGCCGCTTGTATCCGAGATCTCGTTCTTTCGGTCATGACCCAAAGTAATTGTCCATTCTTGATTAAAAGCTCTGTTTTCACTGTCTACTCTTCTCTGAGTGTTTTCCTTCATCTTTCATCTCTCTCCTGTGAGTATGTACTGGTATCTCACTCTCTGACTCAAGTTGCAGTGTTTATTGGAAAGCACATTTGTTTGGCTTAGTATCATCATCTGAGATGATTTACAAAGCATGCACTTGGTCCGTAGGTTTCCTGTGCCGCTAGTGCTGTAGAGGCCAGAGCTGCTGCACCAAAATGTAAGAATTCCCAATAATTTATCAGTTACAGGTCTGGGGTCAAATAGGAAGGTATCTGTGTCTGGACCCTGCCCGTGGTTCAAATAAAAGTCACCTTGGGTATGACAGGTTAACAAGTGGGATGCTGCTTCTCATGTGCAAGGTGCCAAATGGTTGTCTTTCATGAAATTACATACAAAGTTACATCCTGATTTGAGCATAAAATCAAAACAGAATGGTTGCCAGCAGTACTAAAAATGGGCACAATTGTGTGCTGTTTGGTTTCATTCAGTCCAGTGTGGGTTGTTTGGCCCATAAAAATCAGTGTGGGCAGATGGCAGATCAGTCAATTTCATATAAAAAGCCAGTTAATGCTGAAACCCACAGACAGAAAAGAAGATAAAAGGAACAAATGAATGAAGTGCTGATAGTCCTTATTACAATTCATTTATCATTTACGACCGCCCTCAGTGTCCTCACTTCACCCACTGTCTCCTGCCTGCTAATAACACGACCACGGTGTGAAATCAACTCGGAGCTGTAGCATCTGTTAGCAGCCTCGAGTTACTCCAGCAAAAAAACACATTAATGCCTCGGTTGGAGAGAAAATGCTTTGCTGGCAACTTTCTCTTTGTTGATACAGTGCCTGAAAACATTGCTCATCAGGTAGCCATCAATGAATTGTTTCAAAAACTCCACGCATAACCCTGTTAAAGACACAATCTGTCAGTTTCTGACTATGCAAATAACATGTCCATGTATCTCCAAAAGTGTTCTTTCATGGGTTGAGAAAATTCTACAACCTCCTAAACTACTGCAAAAAAAAAAGTGATGCACCGCTGTAGATTAAACTACCCAACAACTGTAAATACCTTTACAGAGGTTTTGAATTTGGGACTGTTACTTGTAAATTATTTTCACAATATTTTATTGTCCTGTATACTTACAGGATCAGAATTCTTCCCTCACCACTGGTGGACATTAAAATAAAACAACAATGTTGTTAGAAAACAGGAGATGAAAAGCAGCCCTTCATCCTCAAGTCACAATCTTTGTCAACTAATCCATCCACTCTGACTTACACCCAAAAGGGTTTAGCAGCTCTTCAACACTGTCACGCCACTTACGCTTTTGTCACTGACAAACAAGAGTCATAACTCACATGGTCACTAGAGGTCCTTGTCAGTTTAACTTGAGAACAGGTTAAGGCTGTGAACAGACCAAAGCTTCAGGTATCTGAACTAATGACAGAAGCTGGTTTTCAGGAGAGGACATTCACAAAAGTATACGAATCCCAATTAATAGTGTTAACTTTTATTTCTGTCAGTAAATTTTAAAAAGGCAATATTAAAAACCTCTGCACATTACAAAACCAAAGCTTTTGGGCTTCACAAGGCCTGTTTTACATTTGTACTGCACCTTTGATGAACTATTTTGGCTATCCATTGCTGGATATTTTTGCCGTTTGGTGGTGAATTTATCTAATTTCTAGCGGCTAAACGTCAGACTTTGGTGTGAGTCACTCAGAATCAAAGAGCCAAGGGTTTATTTCTAATCTCACAATTCTGCACTGACATTCAATAATCAGAGCGAGAGAAATCCATCACAGAAGGCGCACAGAGACTCATTTCTCCACCAACAGTTGTCTCAAGAGACTGAATGCAATACAACCATGTGGTTAGTTGGGAGTAAAAAGACAGACTCATATGTCCAGAAGTCTGGTCATCTTAATCTAAAAATATCAGAGTTTTAGATTTATCTCTTAAAAAACTATTGGTTATAAGGCAGAGTGATACTGAAGGTACACACATGTATTATTGTACTATAAAACAATACTACAATAATGTGAGCAGTAACATATTGTCCCATTTATCCACAGCAGTACGTAGCATTTCAGATAATTAAATAAATAAACAGAAGCCTGTTTGTGGTACGAGTCCGCGTGTTGTGTGCAGCCATGGATGGACGAGTTGGGTTTCGGATGTGTGTATATACTGTACAAACGAACATGTGTGGATGTAGGATGAACATTTGGTGATATGTGTGGATACTGTACGTGACCTTCAGGAGTGCGTCACTTGTATGATTGTGTGTGAGTCCACACAGGGGGGGTGGGGGTGGAATCAGTACACAAAACCACGTTAGAGCTGTCACAAGCAGAGCTGAAATTGGATTAGTGTCACCCGCGATAAGGCGAAGGGGCGAAAGAGGGAAGAGGAGAAAATTGGAAGAAAGGAAACGGCTATTTCACCACCGCCACCTCCCTCTCCATCTCCACCATAATTTCATTTCAAATTCCAGGCAGTGAATGCATAAGCGCACTGCCATGCCGTTATGGAGCCAGCTGAAGTTAATGGAATATTTATATGCAGGCAGTAGAACCCTGAATTTCCTTTCTTTTCCATACAGCGTGCAACCCCCTCTTTCTCTCTCTACCTTTCTCCTATCACCCATTCTAGAACTGCCTTTGTTAGGATTTGACACTATTTTTACACCTCCCAGGGTATTTCCATTGGCTGCAGTTGAGAGGGCCTGTAGAGAGATGGAGTAAATGTGAGCAGCTTTTGGTCAGGTGCTATTAGCTTCACTGCACTAAGCCACACAGAAATCAGTGCAAAAGGAAGTAACAACAGACAAGCCCCATATCATTTATATTTTTAAAGGGCGGTGGAAGATTCAGTTAATGCAAATGCAGACAGACACAAAGGCGCGGACATGTCAGTTACGAGAACAATAATAGGGAGGGATTTCGCCAAAATGGAGCATCAAATAATGACAGAAGGCTGGAGATTGAGAACAGGTCTGTGTAGAGAGAGTGAAAAGAAAAAAGTAACAGGAGCAGTAAAGGAATATGGATGCTGACAGGTGAGACTGAAAAGAAACAGAGATGGTGGAAGCAGGGAGGCAGGGGAGGCAGGGGAGGGGGAGGAACCCACAGAGGAGCTATAAATACAGTGAGAGAGAGGCCCTTGGTTGCTGCATAAAGCAACAATAAGATGCCCCAACATCGTTAGCATTCAGCTAGTGTAGCATTATAGCCCAGCTCCCGCTGCGTCTACAGTAAAACCAATAAGAGGGAGGTATCATGAGATTGTGCAGGAGAAATATGGCACATTCAGGCTGAGCGCTGAGAGAAACGATTGAGAGACAGGATGGCTGGGATACAGATAGACTCCCATTATGTATTCAACCACAGGGCCACAACAGTTACAGGTCCTCCAGAGAGGCAGACCTTTCCATTTTGCCACATCCTACCATTCATCCCTGTAGCTTCTGTGCAGTCACAGTCCTGCTACACTGAAAGGATTTACAGTTCTATCTGGAGGGGCTGCAGACAATAAGAAGCAGTTTATGGTGCAAGTTTGTCACCCAATAACTTTGCGGTCTGACTCGGTGGAAGTGCTCCAATAACCTGTTTGTGCTTCGTGCTGATGCTTTAATCATTGTTTGAATTGTTGGCTCTGATGATATAAAATGATATCACTTTTTGCTGGAGCTGAATAGGTCTGACTCTGCCTGGTTTCCTCCAGTGACACCAACACTCCCCAGAGATTAGATCATCCCACCGTCAGGCTGGCTGAGCCTGATAACTCCTTCAACAGATAACAAGCAGGGACAGAAAGGAAACATATATGAGTTGAGTGAAAAAGATCCTGCCTGTGTATGTTGGTGTGTGTGTGTGTGTGGCAGAAAACTGTGTGTCCATACGTGCAAGCATGTACCTGTGTGTGTTTGTGCTGTTCACATCAAACAATGAGAGGGAGGTGTTCCTTGGCTCCCTGTTAGCGTTTGAGAAATGACATTCATGGACACCTTTTGGAACAGCAGCACCTCTCTCTTTGTGGGAAGAAAAGGGAAAGCAGGGTGTAATATTGGCGGAGTAAAAGAAGATGAGTCATGTCGTCTTTAATGAAAGCACCGGCGGCATCTGTGTGGAGTTGTGGTTGGCACCATCAGCACATTGTTATCTCCCTCTGTTCCCCGGCAAAGAGGCAGCGGCGGACCTCCCAGGCTGACGTGCGGCACAGCCACTCGAGAGGCCATTAAAGACAGACAGCAGCACCTGGCAAATAGCTGGCGAGGCAGAGGAAATCGAGGAAGAGAAGCCAAAAGCCACACAAGAAATGGAACAGAGAGCGGCTCATTATCACTCAGAGCGGGTAATACAAGCTAGCTGTCAGCACACCTTTGGTTGCCCAGTGGAGTGCAGGTGTAAGGAGAAAAGTGACAGCTGGAAAAAATAAATTCTGGCCAAAAGAGTTTTCTTAATTAGACCTCTACATGATAGGTGTGAGCCTTCTAACATTTCAGGGTAGAATTTAAATATGAAAAAAGGTCAGAGTCATGACCAAATATATTTGGTCTTTTTATAGAGGAAAACTGTGTTTTGAATCAGGTCTGTGTGTTTTGCAACAGGACAGATCTAAAAGGCCACAAATGTCATAAAATAAAAGGAAGTTTGATCTTCCTTGTATGGACTTACCAAAAGGCCAGAGTCACACATTTTCTTTTTATTTTCAAGCTTGTTTCCTCCAGTGTTGAATGAACCAGTAATAAGTCATGGATGTTGTTACAGTGCCCCCTAGTGGACATGCTGAGAAAAGAGGTGAGCATTTGACTTGAATTTGCAGATGCTTTGAATGTGTGTCACATCAGTTTGGAACAGTCACACTGGCTGACAGTTGTTTAATAAAGCTTCAGTTCTTGTTTTATCATATGTGCCTCACTTTATGATGGCAATTTTTACTGTTTAAACGTAGTTTGCACAGGTCAAAACAGACATCACAATGTCAGTCTACACATGAATGTTTGTCACATTTCAGCCCAGACAACTGCAGCCTTAACAGGCGGCCTGAATGTTTTGAAGGGATTATTCACTTCACAAACCAACAAACAATACAAAACCTTTGAAATGCCAATCTCAGCACAATGTCTGTCAGTTTAATGTGCACCTGACCGTAATTATGCAAATGTGAAGTAATTAGCCAAGAAACCTGGTAGCCCTAATGAGTTGTTGCAAAAGAGTACAGGCTAATTTTGGATAATGAGCCTCACATTGTGCGCTGCGGTTTACATAACACAGAAACTAAATGCCTTCTTCTTTTTTCTTCTAAGAGATTCCCATTTACAGTAACAGCCACCCACAACTTCATCTCCATACAAATACCTTACAAATTAGACCTACTATGTTCACCGGTCTGTGCGGCTTTGAACCTGAAAAAACCCCCACTGATGTTAGCCTTTTCTTTGCTACCTGCCACAAACACGCCTTGGTGCTGCTATTTTGGCCCAGGCCACCTATTGACCTGACAGGCAAGTGTCAGGGGAGAGCCACATGTCAGCTGCAGGTGGAACCTCTCAGCAACGCTGTGGCAATGGTTGGCTCAGTTGGAGCCCAGGATAACAGAGCAGCGAGGGACTGCAGGTAAGGGCGCTTCTCTTTTCACCTTCCCATCCTGTTTTTTTTAAACTTTTGGGGTGTTTATTTGTGCATTACTGTAGTTAACTGATGGGATGGAGCACTACGTACTGTTCGGTTTCCTGCAATGGTTTTTTTGTTTTTTTTTTTCAGTAGATACAGATATATGTATTTGCCACAGTGGTGAAATTTTAAAGAACATGTAGAGCAAAGCAGCTGTTTTCTTTCCTGAAAATATTTCCCTTATTTAGATTACTTTCTCTTTTCTAAGATGTAGCTGGTGTCTGAAGAGGTTACCTGAGGTTTCATGAGGTTGTGTATGAAACAGGTAAATGCCATTTCCGTCCATGTAGTTGGATAGAATTATGTGGCTTTCAATTTTCTTTTACCACCGCAAAAATCTTTACGAACAAGCAAAATGTGATATTTTAATCTCTCAAGAAGACAGTGCCAAAGGTCCGTTCTCTTCAAAGAAGATTTTAGGAGATTTTCGAATCAGTAATATTTTAAACTGCTGAGCCTAACAAAGGTGATTCCAGCCTGTATTTCTGGCCCTTTCCCATCTGTCCTCAGCTAAGCAGTTAACTTCGGCATCAGTCTGGAGGTTTCCAACCCTCAAGATGTACGGCCTGTATTTGGAAGCAGTGAACGATTACATCAATGAATCCTACGGAGAGGATGTGTGGAGGCTGATCGAGAACAGAGCAGAGATACCCCACCTCAAGTTTGTCAGACATCAGATGTACAAGTAGGTTGTTGTTTTTGTACTGTGATGACCGCACAAGTTTGAGACAAACCTGTCAAACACTTGTACACAGTTTAGTATAGAGATGCATTTGTAAAGCTTGTGTTTTTTAGTCGCTAATTTGACTATTTCAGTATTCACAGACTGAAGACTGTGATGATGATGTCCTCAGCACTGCATCATTTCAAATTGCCCACTTTAAAATCGAACAGGGGCAAATGGCAGCTAAGAACAACTCAAAACAAACATGGTTTGGTAACTTTCTTTACAGCGACAACCTGATCCTGCGGTTGGCAAAGGCAGCAGGCGAGGTTCTGGGAAAGACCCACGATGAGCTGATGTACGCCTTCGGGGTCTATATGGTCAAAAGGATTGGAAATTATGGATATGAGAGGATACTAAAGGTGACGCCCCTAACAGCAGCAATAAATACTCCATTACTGACAGATAACATATTAGTGACTAAGTCGTATATAATCATTAAAAAATAAAAACGAGCATATAAAATTCAAATGAAAATTCACGACTGTACACAGAACAGGTCTGTAGTGGGGTTGAAAGAAACATTAAAATAAATGCTAACTACTAAGTGTTAGGACATCTAGAAAAATGACTTCATAATGACATGTTATTCATAATATATAAAGCCTAGCACACTTTCAATTTTAAACATCATCATCCTCCATCTTTTCCAGGTGTTGGGGCGAAATGTACGCGACTTCATCAATGAGCTGGACAACCTGCATGAATACTTTCGCTTCTCCTTCCCCAAAGTGCAGCCGCCGAGCTTCTGTGTCGAGGAGGAGTGCGAGACGAGCCTCACGCTGCACTATCGCAGCACCCGCAAGGGCTTCACTCAGTTTGTCAAAGGTAACAAGAAGCACAGCGGGCGAAAACATACAAGCATAACTACTACTGCATGCTCTGTTCTAGTATTCTATGAATCCTTACTACAGCGGGCTGTTGAGGTGTGTAAAGGTGTTTTTGCTGTCTGTTGTTATGCACTATTACAAAAAGATAATTTGACTTTGACAACACAAAATCAAGATAACGTTTAATGTGATGGACAATACAGTAATGATAATGTCCAGTTTTGGCACATTTACTTCCATACTGCAGTCAAAGTCTAGAATGATGCAAATCATATTAAACATAACATTAACAAACTGAGCTGCTGATCATATTTGGTTTCAGTTGTTTTAATAAGGAATAGCAAACAACAGGTGAATATTAAGAAAATCAATTAGCCAATAGTTATTTGTATTATCGAGTTTTTAGTTTGATCTCTTCTTGATTGTTTGTGTTAATGTTTTTAATTGTGTTAATGTTTTCTGCACATTTCTCGCTTCAGTTTCTCACCTGCTTCACATGTATTTTAGCGAAGACTGACAAAAGCTGAAAGGGATGAGCCTCATATTCAGTTTGCTGTGTTGAAATTTAAAATAAATGACTTGGTTCATAGGGACGAGGCAATCGTCACACCTTCAGGCAAGGTTCATCTATCCAGGCCAAGTCATTGATTCAAAATAAAATGCTGACTCTCGTTGACTCTTGACTCTGAAATGAAGTCGATTTTGAATGAATCCTGATAAGCAAAAGTCGACCTCTACACATCCATGATCAGTGCGTGTAATTGACTCCTGCAGGGCAGCTCTCTCAAGTAGGACGGCAATTCTACAACACCGACATCGAAGTGGAAATCTTGTCTAAAGAGGAAACCGAGAAAATGACGTATGTGGTACGTATTCTGGCTTACAGGTCAAGTAGAAATCGAGCGTCTGACCTTGACCCTGTGCCGACTCTATCAGCATGAAAATGATTCCATCACTTTCAATGAGATGCCAGGCAGAGTTTTTGTCTATGCTCAGACAGCAAGTGTTTATTGGACGGAGATAAGTGTTTATTGGGATGGGATTTACAGCAGAATATGTTTGACATGTGCAACCTCATAAACCTGTTGTCATGACATCAGGTAACATCAATATCAGCCCCTGTTGTTGAAGAGTTTGTCCCATTTGTTTCACTTTTAATTTATCATATTCAGCTTTTGTTGAAACCGTTTTAAAGAGGTGTTGATTTAACTGTAGGATAATATGTGTATGTGAACAAGTCTGCAGTTTGTCTTCACTCTGATTGGCCAAAAAGCAGTATCCTTCATTTGACATTTGCTTACAACTATAGAAGAACAATGTAAAGTTATGACAATTCACAGGCATGTGAAAAGCTCAAAGTTAAAAAAAACACTGCATTATTAAATGCAGTTAAGATATCCCAAGCTGTATTTTTTGTTGTTCAAACCGACATAAAAATATTGTATAGATTTGTATTTGTAGGGTTTAATTAACTTCTCACTGCTTGTCCAGGTTTATAAGATGAACTTTGACAACGCTGCCTTCAAACACCGCATGCCCCAGCAGAAAACAGCGCCAAGCTACGAGAAGCTGCCAATGAAGCGAGGTATCTTTTTTGACATGTTCCCCTTCAGTGTGATCTTCCGCCGGGACATGACTATGTACCGCATCGGTGACGGCCTCAAAGAGGTCTTCTCTGACCTCCAGGGCAAGAAGGTCAATGAAGAGTTCACTCTGGTCAGACCCATGCTGGAGTTCAGCTGGGATAATGTGAGTTTGGAAGGAGCAGCCCAATTTTTCTTGTCATGTTTGCATTAAATCGAGCATGTGACTTGCCGACACAAAAATCTTTCTGCTGACCCTCATCAGATCTACACCCATTTGAACAACGTGTTTGAGCTGTTGTCTAAAGCGGTGGTGGAGAGCAAGCAGAAGGTCAACATCCCCAAACTGAGCAAGGAGGAGCCAGAGGAGAAAGAAGAGAGCGAAAAAGCAAAGAGGGAAGAAGAAAGGGGTACCAGTCTTTCCAACTCAATATTTATTTCATTTCAAATGCATTATATATGGAAAAGGGGTCATTTCAAATGGACGGGATAACAAAGTGTTCATCCCCTCACTTCCCTGACTCATCTTCTGCCAAGGTTATTGTATCTAATTAGAGCAAAGTGAAATATTTATTACGAATCCAGGCGGGAATGAAAATCAATCTTAGTGAACAGCAAAACCACTACTGTTCATTTAACAATAAAGTTAAATGTACTTATTCCTCAAAGCACATATAACTTAAGAGAAAGGCAGCATGTTTTGCCTGTCAATGTAACAAAAATGCTGATGCCAAACAAGAAGCTTTAAACTCGAAACACCATTGGCCATCATTTACAGCAATGTCAAGTAACAGCTTCAAATGCCAAGAAAGATGGGAGTAAATGTTTAAAATAACATAAAAAGCATGACATAAGTAAAGGAAAAAGAAGAAAACAATTAAAATAAGTATGAGTTCATAAAAGATACAAGAACAAATGGAACTAAAATGTAAACATGTCAGAATGAAAGGGGAGATGAAAAGAAATAAACGATGACTTTGTTGCTGATTGCCCACAATGTTGTTGATCATACCAATTTTACCACTTTATTATTTTGTTATGTGTAAGAACGAAAGGTGCTGGAGAACCATCAACAGCACACACTGGAGCACAGGTCTGAACCAGATGACAACTTTATAAGCTATTCTCTCTGAGCCCTGCCGCTCCGCTCTTGCCTGAATGTGTGACTGGAATTCACTGCGCCCTTTTCGCCGCACTCGTTAACTCACTTGCTTAACTCACACTCGGGTTCATTCGGTCATCCGTCCTCTCACTGATTCTGCTGCTCTCCTTCCATCAGAGCCGAAGGCGGTGGAGGAGATGAAGGGCACAGACCAAGAGTACAGCAGTGCTCTCACCCAATACAACAGCTCTGCAAACTCTGGAGGGGAAGATATTGAACTGCTGGCATTCCAGACTGTCACTGGTCAGAACCATTTACACTGCAACGCCTGCAAGCACTATTGTCAATTTGGTCTTACATTTTCATGACCGACTGTTTAAAGACAACCAACACGCTGAAAGCATTTCATACCTTAATTCTAAAAATCAACTGTCGCTTCTTGCTTGCATAGTTTTAATTGTCACAATTCTTTTCAGGAAAGTGTAGTGAGACCATCTTCGAGGATATGCGGGAGCCTCCAAAGAAACCTCTCCATCTGAAGGGCCAGATGAAGTATGTCCCTCAGTGGGACTCCCTCATCTTCCTCGGGACACCCATGTAAGACCGCAGCCTACAGACTGACTATATTTGATGGTGCTGACTCTGAATTCACCAGAGGTCCACTTGGTTCATAGAAACTGGGTCCAAAGCCCCAGCTTGGGGCTTATATGGTAGGGTAGTTTCCAGTTCTATTTCTTCAAGTATGAGTTCTATCTGCCAATGTGTCTAATACTGGAGTGAATGTGTCTAATACTGGAGTGAATCCAAGTTTATCTTGTGGGGCATCATAGTCACCCAGTCTTTTCTCTATTATGGTCAGCTTCAGGTCAACTGCAACTCGATCTAATTATTTGGACTATAGAATCTGACTGTCTCTATGTCCTTTTTGGATCAGGTGTCATTTGTAACAGTAAATTTGATTTGCATGCACAAAACTGGAAATTCAATTTGGAAAAAAGTTATTATTTTGTGGTCATTGTGAAAAGGGTTGTGTTTTATGTCTCAGTATGCCAGGGTGCCATCACGATAAGAGCAGACTTAATGTTGGTTCCAGCACTGGAAACACTCAATGTTCTCTGCAGTTTGGTGGTTAAAATATTTGCATAGATTTGTATCATTAATGTTTTGGATGGAGTTTGGATTTGTTAGACTAAATTCACCATGTGAACCACTACAGTACAGTTGATTTTCTTTTTTCCCCAGCATATATTTTGGACCCTTTAGTACAGATGGCAACTCAGAGCTATTATTTTTTAAAATATTGGCCTTTATTTGATGAAGTAATTGAAAGTAATTTCATAACAGCGCTCAGGTCAGTAGGTGGATTGTTCTGAAAACTTGACTCCCATTGTTACGAAACCGTTGCACTGAAAATAGCATTGCTTTTTCTCCTCAAATCATATCTAATTTTGGAGATTGGATTGTGTATGCTAATTTAGTGAATGAATTTACATTCTCTTGCTCTTCTTTTCTTTGACAATTCATGTATATTAATCTCTTCTCCTTATTCTTGCAGTATCGAGACAGTGGAGGACATGATAAAAATGGGTGTGTACGTGAACGATCTGAACCTGCATGACTCCAGCAGAGAGCTGATTTTGGCCGGGACTCAACAATCGGCTGAGCTTCAGCTGGCCCTTGATCAGGTGACTCCTTACTCACCAGATAAAGACCTTCACACCAACAAAGCAGACTGGAGAACTTAATTGTGTAAAATCACAGAACAGCGGGGCAGTCTGAGGTGGTTCATGTCGCCTCAGAATTGTACTGTAATAAGTAAAATTCAAAGTAGAAGTCTTATTATATGATATGCTGTATGGACAAAATGTAAGAACTGCTGGTTCTCTCTCTATCCTCACCAGGTGAGCCCAGGTGAAAGCCTCGGTCCCCTATTGATTTCACCCATTAAATCCACTTCAGTCATGCAGGAGAGATGTGGATTAAGAGGATTAGAGAAGGCAAAGAGGGATTTTTGAGCTTTAAGAGAGGTGAGACTGTAACCATAGACTCCCATTTCTGATCCTCTAGGAGCAACAGAAATATGCTCAGCTGCAGGAAATCATCAAGAAGCTGGACGAAGAGAAGAAGAGAGGAGATTCTTTACTGTATGCCATGATCCCTAAAGCTGTGGCCGACCGTCTCAGGAAGGGGATCACTGCGCTGGAGACGTGCCAGGTACAAGACAGCGCTGTACCCAAGGACAGCACTACTCAAAAATCACACAAAATGTCAGAACATCAGGCTCTGACACATGCTAAACTGAGGCCTTTTTTTGTTTGTATCTTCCCATCCTAATAATGTGATGAGAGCATAGTGAGCAAGCACCCACTTACATACCAAGTACTTTTTTCCTTGCAATGTCAACCCACTACACACGGAGGTGAGGGGTCAACCATGCAACAATTTAGCTTCAGCTGCTCCAGTTGAGACTGGCAACTCGTGTTGCGAGATTTGATTTACTGACGGATCTGTAATATCAAAGAAATGCAGCAATGTTGAGTGCAGGTGATACCAATCATTCACATCAAGTACTGTAGAAAAGAGATGAAATAAATAATACCATGGGCAAGGGCATATTATTTGTATGCTGACTATTATTAGGTGACATTCAGCTACTCACAAGCATCCTTGACTGACACCTCATGGTGACTTCACTGGTGTTTCCTCACAGTATGAAGTCTGCATAACTTTATATTTGTTTGTCTTCCAGGTCTTCCCAGATGTGACCATTCTCTTCAGCGATGTGGTCAAGTTTAATGAGATCTGCATCCACATCACACCCATGCAGGTGGTGGACATGCTCAATGAGATCTACATTGTCTTCGACACACTCAGTGAGAAGCACAATGTCTACAAGGTCAGTCCAAGAAAGTAGCACAGCCTGATGCTTCTGCATATGATTCATTTACTTTGTTTTGTCATTTGAAGTGTTTTGGATCAGTTTTTGTTTTGTTTTTTCTTTTCTGTACATAAAGAGAAGAACTGATGAGTTTCTTTACATTTGACTATAAAATTCCAGCAGAATCTCACCAGGCTGTGGGAAATACTGAAACACTGCAAAACCCCTACCAAAACCTAAATTTACTAAATCCTTAGTGATTCAGTCAATCTAGTTTCAAAGGTACAACTGTATTAGAACCGTTCTGACTTTTAACCGTGATTTAAAAATACAAACACAAAACAGTCAGTGTGTGTAAGTTTGAAGAGGAAGACGTTGCACACACACACACACGCACACACACAGACTCACTCACTTAATGCGTTTCATTAAGAGATAAGCTTGAATTGAACGTATTGCATTTATTTATGTATTGCATTAATACTGATTTTGCTTTTGAAGCGACATTCAAAATTTAATGAATACAAATAATCGATTCTCTTATTGCAATGTGGAAATCACCACTCTCCTCTCTGTGCAGGTGGAGACGATTCGCGATGCCTACATGGTGGTGGCAGGTGTTCCCAACAAGACCACGTTTCACGCGCACCACATCTGTGACATGGCTCTCGACATGTTGAGCTCTATTGACCACCTCAAAGACCCCTCCACCGGAGATAACATCCAGATCAGAGTCGGTGAGCAGTCCAACCGTCAGAGGCCACACAGATTATTTAGCTGTTTTGGATGTTGTTGGCCATCAGGAGGTCATAGCTCAGGGTCAGCCAACACTGTCTCTGAACTGGTAGAGATTCAGTGTCTTGATCCTTGTACTCCAGACATTTACAGGTTGGGCTTTTCATCCACTCAAACACCTTTTAAGTAACAGCCCCTCCGCCCCCCCCCCCAAAATAATCTTGGGATCTTTGGGCAAAACAAGGGGGCATTAAAGGGAGAACTAAATAATCTTTGTCTTATCATCCACTACTTGCATTTCATATGTGGCAAGCACTATGATACTGCAGCCTGTGAATGATAAAAAATAACTCATAATGCTGTATTACAGCCGACATAAGCCTAATACGGAGAGCAGAGATCTGATCAACAGATCCATGCGTCCATTAGCTCTATAAACTATTAATTCTGTCAGGGTCATGCACTGGGGTAAAAGGTAGTCTCTTGACAGGTCGCCATTCTTGATGCTAAACACTTGAGGCAAACACTGCTTTGCTGGAGACTATTTCTCCAACTGCAGAAAAAACTCTTTCTAGTCAAAGCCGGAAAGCAACTGTGAGTCATTATGAAACTACAAACCGATCACTTTTGCACAAATAATTACAGCCATGAAAAGGGACAGTAAATTTTATAAACTGCTGCACCTTCGAGGTTAAACACAAATCAATTCAAACATCGCAAACAATTGCTTGCAATGGTTGGACTGTCTTTTACTGCTCTAAACACAGTAAAAAGTACACAATATCTGCAGGTAGCAGTTTTACTAGCGGTTTTCACTACAGGTGACTTGCAACAATAACTAAATTTCAGGGTCTGGATTAGTAACTACTGCAAATGAAAATCAGTTTTCGGGCATTTTATGAGTAAATCAGCTCAGGTCCTATGAGCTGTTCTTCCTCTTTCAGGTATCCACTCAGGAATGGTGGTGGCAGGCGTGGTGGGTCTGAAGATGCCTCGCTACTGTCTGTTTGGCGACACTGTGAACACAGCCTCAAGGATGGAGAGCAACGGAGTGGTGACTACGCTAACATATTTAACAAACCATCACCCAGCAAATGCGCTAAATAAGCTACGACAACAGTACAAACAAAAGCAATGACGTTCATGACTTACCTCTAATTCAAGTAAATTAGCAGAGAGAACCATTTTCAGACTAATGATGACATTATGCATGCATGCTATGTTTTAGTTAATGGAAACGCTAATCACTTTCATTTGCTTTCCATTACTAACAGTAATACCCTCAATGGCATGTTTTGTGGAAATCTGTTCTATGATGAAAAGAAAATTAAAAAGGAGGTAGTTTGCAGGCTTAATTTCCTCACTGCACACTCCTGTAAAGGAAGAAAACCGTAAATGAACTTTCATTTTCATCACGCCAAATGTTTTCACTTCCCTTTGGTGATTCTGAAAAAGTCTTTCAGTACAAATGGAGCTTGTACATCAATACTCCGCTTTAGCAGTAGTGTTTTCTGTCTGTGCGTCTGTCTGAGCAGGGCATGCAGATACACATCAGTCAGACCACCAAAGACCACCTGGAGCACGAGCCCTATATCATTGAGGAGAGGGGCAAAATCTTTGTGAAGGTGAGTGATTAATATCAACAATGGACACAATCATTCTCCCAAACTATGTCTGCCCAGAAAAGATGGACATTATGATTAATATTTTCTGTTAGGCCTAGTCTTGTAGCTGTAATACTTGAATCACTTTATCCCAAGATGAGGTGTGTAATTGGAACAATGTGCCATGCAGCTGAGTATCACTGAAAATACTGAAATAAGATACTCAGATATATTTTGAACACAACAGTGTTTTAGTGTTGATGACTGAATTTTAAATGAAATGTTCTTTCCAGCACGTATGTACAGCATTTATGATCAGAACATTTTATTTTTCCTTACATCTTCCAGGGTAAAGGCTACATGAAGACCTACTGGCTGAAAGGAAAGAAAGATCTATCGTTCAAGACCCCAGCAGAGCTGCGCTACAGCAGTGAACAGAAAGACTCTGAGGACAAGAGCTCAAATGGGTGAGTAGACAAAAGGAGAGCACCAAAGAATCACTTTCCTCCTGTACACAGAGCAGACTCCAGATGCTCCCTGTTGATTCGGTCTGAGCTGTGCTCACTGCCCCCTGCAGCACCACACAGCAAGCAAACCAAAAGGCTGTTTTAGGTGCTTTTGTTTGTTTGGAGGGGTCATGCTGACCACCAAACACAACACTTGGACTCAGACAGAGCAGTGAGACCCTTGGGTTACCGAGGCACAACAACAAAAAAACCAAAAAAAAAACAGACTGAGACAAAATGGGCAACGCAGCACTGCCAAAAAGCCCATTTTATCAGCTGCTTTAGTCTGAGGTCGAGACTTTCAGACTTATTTTTCATTAAATGAGAAACATTACTACATTCTGTTACTTAACATAATTGTTGTTATATGTTCAGTGACAGAAACTACTCTGCCCTCTGCCCGTTTCCTCTGTTCAAAGAAGTTTTTGGAAAAGCAAATTCAGTAGGTTGAAATGTCAGCCCTACATTGTAACTGGAAAATTATTAGATTATCATTATTGTAATTAATCAAAATTATTAAATGCATTGATTTCATTGAATGCAGGTGAAATAACATCACTCTGAGGACAGAGTTCTTTGTTTAAAGAAAATGTGACTGTAGGACCAAACATACAACCTAACAAAAAATATATATATATATATATATATACTACAGAAGAAGAAGAAAAAGCTTTTGTTTGGGAGTCTCAGCAGGTCAGTCATTTTCCCAGTTTCATCAACTAAATGCGTTTTGTGCCAGACTTTTTGGTAAATGTATGTTTATTTGTGTTTTCTCTTGATCATGGAAATGATTAATAAAACAAGCCAAACTTTTCCAAGAGAAACCCCTCAACATCTGTGTATTGACTGATGTTTCATGTATTTTCCACTCTGCCAATCCTCATCTGAAACCTGTGTCATATCATCTGTAATCACAGACATACTTAAGACAGTGGGACTTTTTTTTAAATGTCTTTTGTGAATCACTGACAAACTCTTATAATGTCTAACTGCACCAGTTCCACAAGCACCAACGCCAAGCACATGGCCTCCAACCTCCACATCACCAGCAGCGAGGAACAAGCGGAGGGGAAGCCAAGCCCCAGTGATCTCCCCTTGGATACCCTGCCACCACCAGAGGCCACTAACGAGCCCCCTGTCATTTCAACTGAGCCACAGGAGAAGGAGAAAGTCAAAAAGACTAAGAACAACAAGGGGGCCAAGTTGGAGGTGCCCCAGGGAAACGCGGTGCCAGAGTCTTCGTCGCCCGCTGACGGCCTGGAGAACCCAGGTCCTCTACTCAACAGCAAGAGAAACAGCTTCAGGCAGCAGTACGCCAAGCTGCCCACCAACCTGCCCATGCGCAGCGCCTCCTGCTCCATTCTGTGAGATTACAAGATGACACCGACGTGACGAGGGTGCGACGATGAAAATAACACTGAGGTTTAGTCAGAGGTGAGACAAAGCAGGCCTTTCCATGTTACCCCGAAGGATTGAGTAGGAATGAGTTGAGACAAAACATTTTCCCCCAAGTTCCAAATTCAATTTTTTGTTAGATCATTTTTTTAGATCAATTACATCAACACCTTGAATTTACAGGTTTCAAAACAGTACTTCGAATCGACCGTTTCAAAAATAAAAAAGGAAGTACAACATCCTCTACACACGAGCAGTGCATGCAGAGAAAAAAAGAACTTCAAAATTATTCTCACACTTACTGACTTTATTTCTGATTTTCTTTATGCTTCTTGCTGTATTATTTTACAGCTCTACAAGCCATTCATGAAGTCAGTGCTACTACTGTTACAGGATTTATGTTTAATATGTAAAATGACAACAAATGACAGGATGTTTTGGAAAATTAAAGTAAGCCATTTTGTGACAGGGCTTACATGGGTTTTAACAGAGATGGGCGCATTCACAGAAACAGAAAAAACTATTTCTATGGATGCTTCATTTGACCCACTGAGAGTAGACATCATCAGAGGTTGTATTTTATTTTGTTTAAACTAGGCGTATGGTAGTTCAGTAGATTAGACCTTCACAACATTGTCTTAAAGAGTTCTACTTTCTGTATGTGACTGACTGCATTTATTTCACTGTATGATAGTGTTTATTTATATAAAACTGTATGTACAGCCACTACAACTCATGTTTTCATTTTTTGCAATTAGGTCAGGGCACTTGCACTCATCTACTGGTTAAAGTGGTTTCAAAAAGCACACACCAGTTACAGGTGTGACCAAAATTGACCTGCTTTTGGTTTGTGGACAGAACTGTACCCATAAAACTTCTTAAAATTAAAACAAGTTTCAAAATTTTAACCCTTAAACACTTATTGTCATTGTTTTTCCAGTTAATCTGTTAATTTATTAGTCAGCAAATCTTCACATGTGAAAGACTGAACCTGGCAAACATTTGGCATTTTGCTTTCGATGGATTCAACAAATCAATCATCAAAATTTACTCTTTGTTGGATTTAGTGGCATCTAGTGGTTGCAGTGATTGCAACCAACTGAGCAATCCTTGTATCACTCTCCCCTACCGTGACCGCTGAATGTATGAAAGGTGCTCTCTAGAGTCAGTGTTTGATTTGTCTGTTCTGGGCTACCATAGAAACGTGGTGTTGCAACATGGCAGACTCCATGAAAGAGGACCTGCTCCCTCTAGAGATATATAAGGCTCATTCTAAAGTAAGAAACAGAAGAGATCCTAAATGCAGGTGATTATATGCTAGTGAAAATCTAATTATAAATAATAAATGTCAGCTCTTAAATCCTGTATGATGGACCTGTAACTGAGAAACAGTTTCTGCTCTACACTGGAACACAAAAATGAAGCCAAAGCATCACACAGTTCCACAAAACCTTCAGTGATGTCTGTAAACACTGCCATGCCTTTTAATGGCCACTAGGAGGTGACAAGGTAAGTTAATGAATAAATGAATAAGTTCATAAGTCAGAGAAACAATGTGAGTGAATTGGCTCCCTAAGGTTCCCTTCACATCTAAAAACACAAGCGAGATGGAAGGGGTTTACATCTGATCGTGCCATGAGGGGAAAGTGAATCCCTGATCGCAACAGACTGATCATATTAAATCTTTGGTCTCCCCCAAACCAGCATCTGTTAATCTCAATCGGTGATCACCATCTATCTTTTAACGCTGCGAGTGGAAAGACAGCATGGGCGTAGAATGCAACTAAGCTCACCAAATCCTCTGTCCAATTCAGGCTCTAAATCTCCAGGCGCAATTGCCTGACCTCAGTGGTTATGAGGTCAGTTATTCCTGTCTTAGTCATCTAGTGATAATACACTGCCATTATGTGAGCAACAGTGCATGTGTGTGTCTGTAAGGTTGGAGGCTGAAGGTCCATGAGATCTTTTTAATGAAAGATAAGTGACATAATTGAAGTTCCTCTTATTATCTCATAACCAAAAGAGGTAAGCATGTAAGCTGTGTACAGTACGAAGGTGAGACAGGTGAGCGCGCTCCTTCACACACACTACGCTCACAAACACATGCAAGCACACTCGCTCACGCTCACACGTACATATTCAGCAGAGTCCTCCCTGCTGATGTTTCCTTGTGAGATGTCATTACATGATAAAGAGGAAGCCTTCAGGAAACCGCTTAAGCACTACTTCCTGCCTGTTTCCACGGTGACAGACCTCATTCTGCAGTTGCAAAGTTAACCATGACTTTACTCAAGTTAATTTCCTTCAGAAGGGCTGAGTGGGAGGCAAAACAAAGAGGCAGGTGTGTTTCAGTCTACGCCGCAAACTGGTGGGCTGGTGTCCTGTCCCGCCACTCCTCTTAGTCCAGCTGGGTGTCAGCGTCACCTTTAACCTCGACATCTGGCAACAGTTAACATTTACGAGAGTTGATTGGACAATTCTTTTTGAATGGTCTGAGGTTCAGCCAACAGCCCCTTTAGCACAGCTGGTTGCAATTCAGATAAAACTACAGATAAACAAACAGCTTTAGAATCCGGGGACGCTTCCTGATTTCTAAATAAATCGTTGAATTCATTTCGGACATGTTTGCTGTACACTGACTGCTCTGTTGTGAACAACAGGCTCTTTATTGGTTACTCTGGATTATATCCTATATCACCCACATCAGTATTTACATTTCACTCGCTTACAGAACACTTCAAAAGGTAGGCAGGTTTTACAACCAGCTCAAACAAAGCTTCATTCATAAAAGTGATACTGGCTTTCAGATTTTATTAGCCAATGCTGTGACTGCAATCAGGTGTCACCGCTCCAGAGGGAATTACTTTATGAAGTGTATTTTTCATGAGGATCAACTGTCAGGGACAAAGTGCACTCAGTGGCATCATTATGTTTTATGTTCAATTAGTTCATGTTCCAAGGTTTTTTGTAAATTCAACTTCAAAAATTATAGATCAATAAAATAAATGTTCAGGGCCAGACGTAACTGCGTCAATACACACACGATATATTAATGGTAAGTGCTGGAAACGTGTGCTGACAACATTTATTCTGGAGGCCGGGTTGCATTTTGTCCATAAGCTTTATATCTCAAGTCCCGCAGGTTGGTAAAAGCATTTAGTTCCAGTAAAGCTGTGGCTATGTGAAGGTTTGTGTCACACTCCTGACTCCTGTTTTGATTCTGCTTTGTACGACAGACACACAGGAAGGGACGTGGTGCTCAGCGACACTGACAGGAGCTGCATTCCAGCGAAGGTGAACACAAAAAAGGGGTTAAGCCACTCCCTTTTCAACTAGCTGCATCACTGGATTATTGCTAAATTCTTTCGAGGGGTTTTCACTTGTCAGAACAAGCAGAGGGACAACGTCAGCAGTACAGAGAGGAGCCAGGGGGGAGAGACGGACAGATTCAGAGAGAGTGGCAAGGTGTAATGACAAAGGGTGAGAAAGAAATACAGCAGGTTTGAAGGGTTTGAATTTAAGAAGGAAACACAAGATAGAGAGCAGTCAGAGAGAGAGAGAGAGAGAGGGAGGGACTGAGAGAGAGAGAGAGACACACACACACACACACACACACACACACAGTGAGGGGTGTGTCATAGCAATTTAGTTCCTCAAGGAAGTACAAGTCAACACTATCTTAAGATAGGGTGGCAGCACTGACAGTAGCGCTGCAGGAGGGCTGTGTTCTGGAAGTTCAGGCTGTGCTCGTGGTGAAGATGAAGGGATCTCATTGAATCTGGCCGGTGCTGTCACCCTGAGACCCACAGCAGAGGGAGAGAGAGAGAGATCTGACACAGAGCAGGAGGGAGGGGGACTCAGAACACACACAGGTAAGAGACTTCTGCTGCATTCATGTGCCAGTGAAGAATAAAATCCTCAGGGCCCAGATTAGCAGTGTTTCGCCTTCTCTTGTTCATGGAAAAATTAAGTATATTCTTCATTGGTGCCCAGGAGAGACAAATTGGAACAAATTGTGACTTCTGTCGACTTCCCCATCTTGAGCGCGGTTGTATGCTCACAGTCATGCTGGGACAAGTACTGTGACACAGATGTAGAAATCACAATTTTGTTTGTGCACGCTGGGAGTTGCTCAACTCAAATCTCTAGGCAGTGGACTTTCCCTCCTTTACTGGCCTACTTTGATTTGAAGCACGTTAGGTCAGAGACGATGAAAGATGTTACTTGCACTGCGGTGCAGATACGCAGGTCAAATGCAAGCTGTGGGCCTTTGCTGATGACACCCCGCCGTCTCACCAACTGCTGTCTTTCGCTTCCCTTTTGAGGCACCGTAGAAGGGACAGGTTGAGCAACTCGACTCAAAAAAGTTGTGCAATGTTGAAAGAGAAACTGCAATATGTGCTTTTTGAGAATTTCAAAATGCTTCCTTTTCTGTCGCAGAAAATTTTTTGTTTGTTTAAACCAATGATTTTGTCAAATGAAATAAACTTGCATAAAGAATTCAATATGCCACTGAAGTAAAATAACATTAAGGGCTACAAACTACACAAGATACACATCAGCCTTCAGCTCTTTTGCTCACAGTTGAAAACATGAGGCGGAAGTGACACTTCATCCTGGCACAACGTTCATCTCACACAGCCAGCTGCTGTGTAAGGACAAAGCACAGACAGATCATTAGCCTGGCCCACGATATTCAATGTGTTTGCGATTTTGTGGAAAGTAAAGAACCTCAAACTCATACTTAGTTACTGTACATCCCATCACTGGTTACTCTAATAACACGTAGATTTTTATTTTTAATGCAAATGTAAATCAGACCTTTGTCTATTAATAATATAATAAAATATTGTCCCTTAAACACGTCAGTTGGTCCCTACTAAGTTTTACTGTTATCATATAATCCACTCTGGTTCATCACCAGGACAAAACAAAGTTGCACCGGTTCAACACAACCACCTTTGTAGCTCAGCACTTTTAATAAAGAGTCTCCTTGTTTCCATCTGACTGAGGGATACAGCCTTTCTACGTGTTTTTTCTGGAACATTCTCATTGTTTGACCTGATCAAAGGCTGCTGGCAGCCGAAAGACACCTCCTAACCCTCCCTCAGTCTCATCAGCTACAACTCAGTGTGCCCAGTCTGGTGCTGGGAGTCAGTGAGGATGTCTGTCTGTAACGAGGGCCTGCTGCACTCTAACAACAGTACAAGGCACACTGTGATCGGCTGAGTCAGAAGGGGCTCCATGAATCCCCCTCTAAGCCCTGTGAGAGGATTTATCTTCATGCTCACACACATATACACACATACACATATGCTGGAAAGGGCAAGGACATGAGCACACAAGTGCACACACACAAAAATCCAATATATTCTTTTATTTGAAAACATTCCTCAACTAAAACAACCGGAAACCACTTTCAAAAGCGCACATTCACGTGTGCACAAGTTCATACATGTACACAAACACAGAGGCTGTCAGCTGAGGAATGCTAAATATTTATCTCTGCTGCCTGCCTGGATGGCTAGGCCAATCAGCAGTCTCCCTTTGACTGTCCATTAATCTAATGTTTGAGGAGTCCTCACCGGGTGGCTGTTACAGTAACTCCAAACCCAAGTGGGACCATCTCTAATGCAATGCTTCCACTTCTACTCTGTTTTTCATTTTGCTCTTCTGACAGTATTGGGTCACTTGTCAGTTCAGGCAGGCATTTTTATGAGGGAAATAAACACTTGAACATGTAATGCAGTCACTCCCTGGTCAACAACAAGCCGATGCTTAAAAGCACTCTTCAATCCGTCTGTCCAAAAAATTATGCTTTTAAAGAGTCCTCGATGTAACCGACTCAACGGCGTTCATTACAGAGAAGAGGTTTCATGGCAATGTGCTGCTGTAACAGGGAAATGTTTTCAACACTCTCCAAATGGTCTCAAACTTCCAACAGATCTGCATAAAATAAACAATGCACATGCACGAGAAGCCTAGAAGCGACCAACCTCCAGCTGTGAAGCTACATTCCACTATGTGGAATACTGACTGATGACTACGCACTGTGCGTGTCCTTCAAATCCCTGTAGTCTTTTTAGCAAATAAATGAGATTGAAGCATGAATCTGAAATAGCTATCACGCTGCTGTGCTTCCATTATCACCGTTCAGGGAAATTAATCTAATGAATGCTCTTTAATTCCCCACAGGGAACCCAAAGCTTTTCTAACAAAGTGAGCTATTAGAAATGTGACACTTGTTCAAAATGAATGACTGCGTGTGCAAAATGGAACCTAGTGAGATATCCCATAAAAGTGACTATTTGCTTATTATAGATGCTTTACACCAGCGATGGGGACAGTCGGAATGAGCGCTGATATTTGCATACGATCGTTAATGTGACCAGATTGCTTTTTCATTTATTAGCGAGCCGTAGTCGTTTGCTGAAAGTGCATCACTGAAGTCAGACAACGAGAACATCATCATTTGAATAACGCTGCCTAAGCAGCCATCATGCAGTCCTCTAACTGACAGACTACAGACAATATACTGCTGGTAATGCACATGTTTCCATGACACATTAGCTGCTCTTTTACCCAAAGGCAGACCCCTGGCCAGTAATTAATTTGGAGGTTGCATCCAGGGTGCTCACTTCTGGTGTGCTGCCCCCAACACTACCACTGATGTAATCTGGAAGCAGCAGGCAGGGACCTGTCTCAGCTATGCAGCTTACCAGCTCCTCTGAAATACTTGTCCACACAGGCCAGAAGTGGGGCTTAGTGTGGAAAGTTACACTGAAAGATGCTCAGTAACTCTTCCAGGCTTGTTCACACACTAAATGTGTGAATGTTGCTCATCGCAAATACTCAGGATTAAGATTAAGCATTTAAATAAAAGTTAAGCTGCTCTTCATCTGTGTGTTTTGGAGATGAGTTGGAGAGAGATCTAGGACTTACCTGTCAAGCATAAGTATTCTACAAGTACGCCTTGTGTATTTGCTTCGTCTTCTTTAAGAGTCATATTATTCCAATCCTTTGTTATTTTGTTGCTGAGGGAATTTAAACTTATTTTACACACCCAACCTTTGTATGCTTCCCTAATAAGAACATCAGCCAAATGAATTGCAGTTTTCCTCTGTGAATTTATTCACTCCAAATCTGCCAGTTTTCATGTTAGAGATTAGAGGAAAATCGAATGTAATTAAAAGGGAATTAATTCAAACTGTGTTGACAATCAAAGATAAACAGTGGATTTTGTGGTTGTGTCATAGCATGCTGCATACACACTGATGACCTCCCTGGGGGGTGGGTTGTCTGTCATGGATGCTAGGTGTGGTCAAAACCTCAGTGGAGAAATTAAAAGTCTCAATGGAGTCTCTTCCATGGTACTTTTCCCTTTTGGCATCATATGTGCATGTCAGATACAAAAACAAACACTGGCACTGTATTGAAATACTTGACACTGTATTCCAGCCTCTGTTAATTTAACACAGTGAGAATATTATCTTAAAAAAGACACATAATGGAGCTTTAAAATGTTGTCACTGAAATGTACTTAAATGACATGTCTGGATAGGTGGAAATCTGAAGGTTAAAGTAATGACCGGAGGGTCAAACTGTCACGATATCTGGGAAACATGGACAGGAGAAGTGAACATGTGTTGTCCTCCCCAGCCTTCATAGTGACAAACAGCCCATCAACACAGCACTTAATGTCCAACTACTGAAGCTGCTAACAGTGTGGCTGTAAATGGCTGAAGTTGTGCTGAGCACCCAGGTGTGAAAACGTTCTTCCTCTTCCTATAAAGCGGCATCTCTAAATATCTTCATTATTTTTGGTAGTGTAGGCGCTCCTCTTACATTTGGCACTTTATTTTGTATTCAGGCAATGGAGAAAATACTGAAACTTCTCCTTTTTGTTATTGACCGAGAAGAGCAAAAATTATATTTTAAAACTGGGAAAAACACACACTAAGTGGGGGACTTACCCAAGAAAATATAACCACCAAACACTTAATTTCCTGCATTTTGATGACTTTTGTTCAAATTAATGATAATAATAAGAAGAAAAAGAATCTAATGTCAGGTATGGGCAGAGAGAGAGATTTTTCCAAATGCAGGGAGAACACAAATACAAATTTTGAGAGACATAACATAAATCATAGAAACATAACTGCCTCATACATGCTACAGAGCAATTAATCCATTCAGAGAAAGTTGGACTTCAACAAAAAAAAACATTTACCTCTGTGACTGGGCGCACTGTGTGTGGTTAACTGACCTAATTTTGGATATTGTAACTCATCATCGTTTCTTTGAAAAATGCTAAATATTTTTTCCTTCTCCCTGTCAATTCAGGCAACCATGGACTCCTTCAGCTCAAAGGACATGGCCCTGAGGGCACAGAAGAAGATCCTCAGCACCATGGCCAACAAAACCTCTGTCCAAATGTTCATTGATGACACCACCAGTGAGATCCTGGATGAACTGTACCACATCTCCAAAGACTTCTCGGGTAATAAAACAGAGGCCCAGAAAGTGATCAAAAACCTGATCAAGATAGCCGTGAAGATTGGAGTGCTGTTCAGGAACAACCGATTCAGCACAGAGGAGCTGGGAACGGCCCAGGAGTTTAAGAAGAAGCTGCACCAAGGTGCCATGACAGCTATCAGCTTTTATGAGGTACGTTTCCACTGTGTGTTTGGTACTGCATGTTCTCAGCCCCTCAGCTTACCTCAGCTCTGGGCTAAGAGCCAACCCTGGGATAGCTTAGTCGCAAGGGGTTAACCTAAGACAAGGGCCATATGACTCACAATGGACTGCTACTATATCTAATGGTTACAGTTTAAAGTTAAGCTTAGTTTGGAATCAAACCGAACTGTGCCAGTGTGAAAGCTCCATTAGACTGGGGCTAAGGTTCTAAGAAGTACAAGGTATGAGCAGGTTTCAGATCGACAGAACTTATATTTACTCAGTGAAATATACACTGTCAAAAACATCTTCAATTTAACAGACAAAGGGATAAAAATCCCAGAAAACTACAGACTTTTTACGGACAAGTCTAAGTTCATTAAAACTGAAGTGATGAACAAGAGGCAGTACATAAAGACTATATCATTTTTCTAATCTCCATTCAAAAGTAAAAAGTCATTGCTATGAAGCGCTTGTTGTTATTAGTGCAAACACACACTCAAGTTGCCTTAATTTAGCTTGTTTCCATCTCTGCTTTCGTAACATATGTCAGAACACAAGGATAGATTTGTACCACACTTTCCAATGTCAAAGTGACAACTGCCATTGGCTTTCTTTTCAAGGATGTGCAGACATCAAGGACTCGATTAATTCATAATGCATGAGTCTGCTACTACATATACATGAGATTCCAAAAAAGTTAGGGTAATTTTTAAAGCATAAATAGACAATGTAAGACAATAAAAACAATAACTGCAATGTTTCATCAACTTACCTCATTGATTTCAGTAAATACATCCTTATTCTGAATCTGATTCCAGTACAGCTGGGACAGAGGTAACTAAAGACTAGCACAGTCCACAGGTACAGAGCTTCACCTGTATAAGGTGATAGTATCATGACTGCGTGTCAAAGAAGGATCCTTCACCACTTTGTCAAACACAGGATTGTATAAAAGGATGTTACTACATGTGCTCAACAACACAGATTAGCTGCACGATTGCAGTCTGTTTTTATTTACGTTTTACAAACTTTTTTTGAAAGCGGGGTTGTAGCACTCATGTATTACCTGCAGTTACAGATCCTCTGTGAGATTAGATGTTTTTTGTTAAATACAGAAATACAAACCCTCACAGTGACAACATTCTATATCCCTCCTGACTGGTGCAGGTGGACTTCACCTTTGACAAGGCAGTGATGGAGGACCTCCTGACCAGCTGCAGGGATCTGCTGCTGAAGCTGGTCAACAGCCACCTCACCACAAAATCACACGGTCGCATCAACCATGTCTTCAACCATTACTCCAACCCAGAGCTCTTGACCAAACTGTACGACCCCAACGGCCCCTTCCGACCCAACCTCACCAAGATCTGCAAAGGACTCAACAAACTGGTGGAGGATGGGACAATATGATACAAACAATAAAATGTCAGTCAGACACTGGGAGATCTTCACAGTCAAAGTGGCAGACTAACTTGAGACTCAGAACTTTTGGATGAAATTGGTCTTACTGCTGCTGAAGACTGGCTACATGAGTGCTTTGAGAACAAAAGTGATGCCCTGTCATTCTCAAAGAACACGTGGGATAAAAAACAAAGTTGACTGAGTCATTCCTCAAGTTATTAATGTTCAGAAGTCATAGATAATAATTGTAACTTGTCTGTTTAGACAATGTTTGCAGAAACCAAACTTGAACATAAAAAGTATATCAGTGGTTAAGAGCTATAAAAGTTGTGTTGAGTCAAAACAGGTGGACAGATTGCATAAAGAACAGACAGAGAACAAAGCCAGTGTAATACAGCACTGCCATCTGGTGGTCAAGATGTTGCTTCAGCAAGTCAATGTACTGTATTTACAGAAGCATCCAGAAGCCAGCCAATAGTAGAGCTAATAACACCAGAGTGGACAATTACTTATACCTTATAGTCTCATATTCAAAACAGGTCTAGAAGCATCAACAAAAACACTGACTTTTAAAATGCATTGACTGCATGAGCTTGGATTGCAGGTGTTAGTCTTTGGTTTTACATTAAAAAGACATAGAATATCAACAGACATGAGAAAAATCAAGCCCTGAATGGACACTCCACCTTGTATAGAGTTTAACTGCTCAATATTTTCATCTTTATGTGAAACAATAATGTAGAGAAAAGCCAGTTAAACTGTAAAACTAAAGAAAGCTGTGTTTAAAGTGCTAATGCTAGTTAACAGGTTCTTGAGGTGCTTTTGAGGGCCACAGAGCTCAACCTTGTAAGTGTGAAGAAACATATACTTAGACCCCGAATGTGATGAATTCACACATTTTTTTTTAATTCTAAAATGAACTATACAAAACTTTTGAAAGAAAAATATGCCCATAGCAAATAATAAAATGACTGCTGTCACAATGCATTCCTAAAAGACATGTCTCTTTTTTAAACTTTGGCTCCATTACAGTTTAAACTCTTAAGCAGTAACATTTGTGAGCAATTTTGTCATCTTGATATTACAGTGAACATGACTTGTATGCTTTACATACCATAGCTAAAGCTGTGGCATGTAAAGCTTTAATTCTGAAAACTTGTGTGACTGTGCATTCGCAGGCTGTGAGGTAGCATGACACATGACCGTATGAAGAGTCATATGACTAAATCAACATGACTGAATTCTCATTTTCCACATTTCATTCTTTTAATTTCTGCACGTGAAAACAAGCCAAAAGCAGCTGTCGGGGGAATATGGAGCTTTTCATAATCTAAAGTATGTCCCAACAAATAAATAAAAAGGATACATAAGTGCGATATTCCTTTTAAAAACCCGTTAAAAGACAGTGTAACTTAACATTATATAGTCTATTTTAAATGGCAGTGAGAAAAGACTTTTAAACTCCAAGTCATTACAGCAGCATCACAGCAGGGGATCAGATAAGATCTGTTCTTTTATGTGTAATGCTCTATTATGCTGGAGGCCGAAGCCAGTGACATCGCTCTCTGGGAAAGTTTCTTTAATGATCAGAGTGAGACAGCAGAAACAACATGTCACAGCTGGAAGATCTCATCTTCCCTGTCTCTCAGTTTCTTGGTGAGTTTGGTGATAGTTAGTGGTACTGCTCCATGTGGTGTCTGCTGCTGCTGCTGTTTTCTGGGAGATGAAATGACACTCTGCGACCTTGTGAGCGGCCGACAGTCTGATGTCCTGCTGGTGCAAGCTGCTTCTAGGGCGGCAACCCTGTGAAGAACAAACAGATGAAAAGATACAGCGAGTCTGAAGAAGTCTTGCTATAAGAGTCCTGCTAAAATAACAAACAGGTCTCCTCTGAATTACATTCAACTGCAACTAACATGTACTGACATTTTTATTTTCACTCAAAGCGTGGTTTCAAGGCAGGAAGCGGTTCATAAGAATGTTGAGGCCAGGGAGTTGGATGGGCGCATTAAGTGTTTGACCTGTGGACTTAGGTCCATGTCAGTGTGCAGTTTCCACCAAATAAAGCATGGAGGAAACTGCACACTCGCTGATGATGGCTTACATACCTATAAGCGTATAGCAATACATTTAATTGGTCAGCCTGCTGAAAAATGTCCATAACCAGCACCAAGTGGCTGGTCTCTTAGAGGGACAATTTGGGCTGCCAAATTGCAGCACAGTAGCAACTGAAATGGTAACACTTGAGGACTCTGTCATAACAAACATGAAGCGTGACTGTCTGAACGACCACTGTAAACAAACAAACAGTGAGGGCCATGCAAATGTACCTTTTCTCTGCTTCCAGGCATCCTTTGACAGCCGCCTGCTTGGACTGATTTATCAAACCATCCAATCTTTTCAAAAAATCCCCTGGAGTAAGGTCTGATACTCCTGTGCCATCATCTTGCTTCGTCTCAAAGGAGTTCTCTGTGTGCCCATTTTTAGCAGAATCACAGCCTTCTTTGCTGTCTTCAAAAACCAAATCCACCTCACCAGGACAGCAGTCCAAGTCTGACAGCACAGGAATTGACAAGGACTTCTTCAGGAATATGGAGTCATTGGTGTACATCCTGTTTGCTCTTTTGATTTGTTCCATCTGTAAGAGATGATCTTGTCAGTTTTTTGCAAAATTCTTTTTGAGCTCAACCCGCTTCAAAAACACTGATACTTTTTGATTTACTAAAATAGATAGATAGATAGACAGATAGAAACTTTATTGATCCCGAGGGAAATTCAAGAATCACAAGGAGGATACCAACAGCACTGCAATTAAATTGTTCACTCTTGTATGGCGTTTCAAGCTGAAGCAATTCCTTAGCATGCAAATGGTAACAACTGAATAAATTTAATTAAAGTGCTGTCTTGTTTGTGATGATGTTCTTGTAAAGATTCCTTTATTTTACTGAACCACTGAGTAAGTCCAATTAACGTTCAAAACTGAATGAAGAAATAGCCAAGATAAAAACAGTAAGAAAAATGTATATACACACTGTGATTAAAGCAAACATTACACGATTGATTTGTACGTCCGAATACTGTAAACAACTATAGAGGGCGGCATGATATAAGAATATTGTGTATTTTATCTAATGCGGGCTTAAAATAAATCGCAGACAATCAATACAGATACAGAATTTGACTTATAATAGATTCACTAGAAACAATACTCACCGAGACTCCATATTTCAGGGAAAGCCCTTGCAAGGTTTCTCCTGGCTGAATTTTGTGCTCAATGCGTCTCTGGCGAATCGGAGAGAGCGGAGACCGGACCAAACTGCCATACGACTTGGTACGGCTGCCGCGGAGAAGGCCGGTGCCCCCGGCTGGCAAAGGTGCTCGCTCCCCGGACATGTTCGCGAACCACTTCGCTAGAGTTAAGTTGGCCACCGAGCTCACAGTCGTAAATTACGGTTGCCAAAGACGCACTTGTAAGTGTTGTTCACATCGTAGGAATGCAACTTATTTAACTTACATATGCGTTGGAATAACCAAACTAGCAGCTTAGTTAGCCATCTAGCTAAGTCGTCGACTTAGCTAATTAACCTGACGAGCATACTTTATTGAAAACTATCACGCTGTGACTGTATGTGGCAAGCGTTTGCCACGGGTAATGACAACAACTTATCAAACTTGACTACAACTTTAACCTACCTTATCTCTCAAATAAACACTTGAAAAGTTGCTGACGGTTGTTATTGTTAATCTTTTCATGTTTCCTGCTGCCAGCTGTCTGCTCACATGTTGCCATGACTGCCGTGTTGCATGACTTGTCCCATGATTCGTCACAAGCGCTGCGTTTACAGTAATTGGAAAATACATACAACTTGAAGCCATCTATATAGTTTATCGTTTGAAACAGAATTAATGCCAATGCATAATCATGAATCCTGGATGGTTTAACAGGATTCTCCAATCTCAGAAAAAATAGTAAAAATTGACGGCTATTGCTAAACTCCGAGTTCAAAACAACTTACTATATACAAACTAAGCTAAACGGTATTTTCAAAAAGGAAACTCATGTGTCCAATTTCCCCCTTTGACTGGGAACGCAACATTGCCATCAGGTTAAAGCTTATCGTTGTCGTAAAGTAGGTAGCTAACGCGTGACAAACAGCTTTCAGATAAACAACCCTAATAAGTATGTCTTTTAAAAGGGAAGGTGATGACAAGAGTCAGTTGAACATCCTGAAGGTAACAGTTTGTTCTTTCAAGCATTTCAGCACGAGATTTCAGCTGAGAACTTAGTTTAGTGTTGTTAGCATCCTAGCTAGCTGCAAACCGCTATGGTGTTGAGAGCTGCGTTGTTGAAACTAAAGAATAAATATAAAAAGGTGAATTAATCGCTCTACTGTTGCTGTCCAACGTCGTTGTCTTTTCTTTCAGAAACGCCGTGTGGCAGATCTGCTGTCTAATTTTATTCCAGAGGATGAAGCAGCTCTTCTAAAAAATGGAAGGTGAACTTAAACACTGATACATTCGGGAAAGACAGTCTTATATTTTGATGTTGTTAATGGCTGTTGACACAAAATAAGCTGGCTGATGATATGTAGTTACATTTAACCTGCTCCAGATACACTTGCCTTGTGTGCTCCTACCGCCCGGTGTTTGACACGGTTGATATGCTGACAGTCCACAGAAAGGGCAAAAGGCATCTGGAAGGTGAGACGTTTACAGCCCAGTCGCTCTTTTTCTGATCTGATGATTATGAGTTCATTCCATAAGTAATTTTGGGGTGAAGTGTTTCGATAATGTTCTCCTCTCTTTTCAAGGATAATCTAGTGTTGGTGACCGTTTTGTTGGCTAACCTTTGACTTCCTGCTGAAATGTTAGCTTTGTTGCTTCTAGCAAGCAGCTGGCGTTTGTCATGAGGGGCACATCAAGTATCCTGTTTTTGTCGAAAAGGATGTGTTTCTGTTATGTTCTTTTTCTTTTAAATTTTAGGTTTTCCACATTCCCTGACGTCATTAAAACATTTAATAATTAATAAATAGTTATTAGTAATAGATATCAAAACCAAAACTGTTGCTGCTGAGCTCTGATGTCTCTTAGGTCTTGTACGAGTGGTAAATGGCTGCTCTGAGAATAAATCCTACTCTGTTTCTCTGTTTGTTTGCTTTTCATGCATAGAGTTCCCAACAAGTTAGGTCTCTTTATAACTGTGATGGAAATATGCAGCTCATTTATTTGAAACAATTCCTCACAGTGACAAAATACAAGCAGAGAAACCGAAGGGGTAACTACAGTACTGTGGTACGTACGATGTGGCAACTGTTCTGTTGCCTGACAGATTTATACTGTCTCATCGTCCGTATTGCCGTATCGCCCAACTCGACATGTAGACATTAAAAGAAATTATGAATGGTTTAGAAAATAATCGTTTTTGTTTTATTTCTTCAGGTCTAAAAGCATTCTATGGCAAGAAAGCACAACTGAAGAATGAAATAATAAAAAGGCAACATGAAAACTACGTCAAGATGGAAGACAAAAGACAGGTTGGTAACTACAGTTAGGGTTTAGCGATCTGGTGTTTGTTTTGTTTTGGGGGTTTTTTATCTGCGATCCAACAACTACACAATTGATGATTATCTAAAGTTGTTAGATCGCCCGCACTATACTGTATACAGTTAATGGCCATAAGGTGTGTTTGCTCCTTTGAGTTGTTGTTCAGTTACCTCCTAAGCAAAAGACAGAAGGTCAGTGAATCACCTCTGCAGAAAAACAACATGAGCTGGACAGTCTCTCTTTGACTTGTCTCGTGTCCAGGACATCGTGTGGCTCTCTGGCTGCCATATGACATGTTGTCAACCAATTTAAAGTTGTTGTCTGCTGTGGAAAAGACAAACAACATTTGACTTCTGAATGATCCCTCTATGGTTCTGGAAACACTTAACCTTAACCCTATAAGTCTACATGCAGTGTTTTGTTGTGTTTTAAGGAACCCTCCTGTTCAGCCCCTTTATTGGCACAAACACGGAAGCTCACACATCACGCTTTATTGAAGTCTGTACCATACAACAGCTGCCACAGAAAAACCAGGTGAGCGGGGTGGTTATTTCATATACGAATTCTCACCTCACATAGTTTAAATCGCTAAAAAGAAATAAAGGTTGTGTTGTTTTTTTTGTTTTGTTTTTTTCTTTAGTACAAAATCTGAAAAAGGACTGGACAGCCTCAGCTCAGACCGAAGTGACAACCATTCCAGCAAAACAGCATCTGAACAAGAAAAAGCACGTCAGCAAACTGAAGTTTCAAACAGTTTATCAGAAAGCAGTTCAGAAGGTAAAATCTTTCACAGGAACTCTTTGTGTTAAAGGCAACCCAGATCAGCTTGTGCTTTAACTGTGGACATGTCTTCTGCAGCCAATAACGAGTCACATCCATCAGTAGCAGTGACACAGGAAGCAGAGCCTGTAACAGCCCAGAGGAGGAGAGAGATGGAACACTACCTCAAGCTGAAAAGGTACAGAGCTGTTAGGACTGCACATTGACACTACTGCGTTATCTGACTGTGCCAACCTCATGGTCTTCATCTGGATTTGTTTATTTCTTAGCCAGGGGTGGTTGCAAGACCGAAGCGGCAAGTGGGTCAAAGATGAGAATGTGGAGTTTGATTCAGACGAGGAGGAGCCTCCTTCACTTGTTTCCACACCTGCAAGTCACGGAGAGGACTAAGACCTGTGGAAAACACTGGTTAACTTGTACCACAGTGGTACATTCAGAAGCCACTGAACTTCACATGCAGGGACTTTCTCAAACTGATTTGTACCGTCCCTCATCCTTTAACTGAACTCCACGGCTTTTAATTAATGATAAATATCACCCAGTGAGCTGATACTCGATCCCACGTCCTGCATTTTTTACATCAAATTCTTTTCACTGTGACTCCCTGAAAATGTTTGTTGCTGTCTTTTTTTTACTACATGGGACATCAAGCAGACTTAGACTCTACTTAGCAATAGTAGAGAATATAGTTTTTGAACAAGGCAGTTCTGTCTCTTTCTCAGTGTTCACTTGTAAAATCTCCAGCCTTGTCTGTGTCCTGATGTCTCGAAGTCAATAAAGCGCAATTCTGGTTTATAACCACTTGGTCTTCGTTGTTTATTTTCACAGTTAATTGTTTAGTCCATAAAATTGTGAAAAAAATCTCATCACAGTTTCCCAAGGCCCAAAGTTACATCTTCACATTGCATGTTTTGTCCAACCAGCAGTTCAAAAACTGAAGAACCAGCAAATGTTTGACGTTTTTGTCTAAAAAGTGACTTAAACAACTAATCAATTATCAAAATAGTCAACAATTTTCTATCTTGTAATCAACTGTCTGACTGCATCGGTCTCTTGCCTCGCCTGAGCTTGAGACTTTAGAGATGCTGCTGTGCTCTCATGTCTCAGCAGTGTGACTTTAAACAGTGTTACAAACTTCTTTATCCTCACCAACATCGGCAATATGTCTCGTTCACGGACCCTTTAGGATGAGAAAAAGCAGAACTTGTGCAAAATGAAAGAGAGAGCAAGAGAGAGAGGCAGACAGAGAAACCATCGCTGATCAATTAGCTAAGCTAGCAGAATTAACCAACGCTAAACCACTGCTGGATAAGTGAGGAAAACAGGAGCTATAAGTGTGTGAGGTGACGTATTTTAGTACAAGGTGAAGTATTCGTTGCAGTGGAAAAAATAAGCAACGTTTGACTGTGGAAGAGACAAACCATACACACAACAAACAAGCTACGCTACCAACACGTAGAGAAACAGGAAGTGACGTAGGACGCTTGCTGTAGTGCAATGAGTTGAAGATGGGCGGTGGCCAGGTTTCTGCCTTCTAAAAGGCAGTTTTTCCTCACCACTGTCACCAAGTGCTTGTTCGTGGGGGTTTTGTTCAGTCTCTAAAATCAAATTAAAGAGCTTGGTCTAGACCTGCTCTAATTGGAAAAGGTCATGAGACAGCTGTTGTTGTGATTTGCCGCTATATAAATAAATTGAATTGAATTGAATTGAAATGATGAGACTCTTTTCATCATCCTTTTGTCATCTATTTTACTTAATACAAACTGAGTTTCCTCTCTTCTCCGGTAGGGCTATAAATGAGCAGCAGACAGGCTGTATTGGTGCTAATCTGGGTAGTGAAGCCCCCAGTTAGCTTTCACAGTGTGTTCGTTCAGTGCTGCTCTCGGCACAGTTGGTATAAATTGGATAACACCATCAGGGTCAGTGGCGGGTTGGCAGAGAGACTGAACATGGGTTCGCTTCTGGTGACGCCGTTAATATGTGTTGAAAGCCCGCTTGCTTCATTATTTTGGAGCTCAGAGCATCAATGCTACACAGGGAGGCGTTTCAGATGTTGAAGATAGTTTTCAGCTGTTTTGGAGACTTGGCAGAATGACATGTAGGATGCTCTTGAAGTCATATTTATCGATACTTAAATTCTGATGATCTTTAACAACATGTCTTCCATTTCTGCATTACATCTTCCACAGTCCTCTGACGCAAACAAACAAACAAACAAATGAAACACAATATGGAAAATATGTTTGTCATACTATTCACAGCGCCCAGCATTACAGTCCAAAAATATATCCGTGTTTTACTGTGAAACAACGGCGGCAGGGATGAGAACCCCTCAGAGTAGAGTGTGTCGAGGCGACGCTGACTTTAAATCATTTTAAGATGCCAAATGTCAGAAGAGCCTGTAAAATGTGACCTTTGAGAAAAATGAGTTTTCTCCTTATTACTAGTCTTGTCAAACTTGGCATTTAGTCTGAGCGCTTTAAAGAACTGAGGGAACTGAGGGTTTAAGAACGTGGGGGAGGTGGTGAAGGAACCTCAGCAATGCTGTCAGAATCCTCAGAGGTTAGCAGCTGTTTCTGTTCATAAATCTCTGTGGGTGCACACAGGTGCAACCCTCCAAAAGTTGGTTCTTATATTTGGAACAAGGTAACTCAAGCCCAGTGGACTAGGTTATGTTTCCCATCAGGGTTTGGGAGTGTAAAAATAGCTCAGGTGCTTGAGGGAAGTCAGAGGATCAGGAGAAAGTAAAAGGGATTAATGCAGTGTGATTCTCTACATCCCTTAGAGCTGCAGTGTGTGTCAGTCTTATCAAATCTTCAGTCTTATGAAATCTCGTACACCCAGTGTCTTTAGATCTAATACTGATTCTGCAAAACAAGTCTGTCCACTTTAACGTCAAAAGCACCAAACAATGTGCAGGTTTGGTGCATTTAAAACCAGCGTCTATATAATTCAAAGTACTCGTGTTCAGATAAGGTGTAGAAACAATACAATTAAATTTGCCAAACACTGACAAAAAAATACTTGAATATATATATTTTTATTTAAAGTATTTACAGTTCTTCCCACAGACAGCACCACATTATTAATGTTTTCATGAATGAAAAGGGTTAACCTTTTGTTTGGGATGATGTCGGCGATGCACAAACTAAAAGCATTAAAAAAAGACACATCACGTTTTGCTTGTGACCTGTACATGCCTTTATGATGAATTCAGCAGTCTACAAAAAAACTGGCTGCGAGAAATGAAATGAAAATGATTAGACATGTATGATAGGTGGGTTTTCACCCTGCACGATGACCCCTCGCTTGGTGCGTGACGCTGAGAAAGCTGGCACGAGGCTGCTGTTTGCAGGCTGAAGCAGTTGTTCTTCTGACTGCTCCTCGGTGCTTTCATCTTAATCTCTGCTGGCGAACTGCACAGAGAAGAAAGACTAAGTTAGACAAAAACTACACAAAATAAAAGCAGTCAGTTAAAAAAAGGTGGAGGTTCAAGTTGCATTCACCGGCCTTCAGAATTAAACCAGTATTTAAGTGTTATAAAGACACCTGGCAGCACTCTAACCCTCATTTCAGCTGGATTTTACACAGACTAATCTTGCCCTCCAATCTTTCCATAATTCTTCATAAACATTGACATTTTCCAAGCATTTCTCACTCATGTCGTTGTTTCGCGTGATGGCCATGGCAGCTCTGGCACGGGGACCCTGCTGGGTGAAGTGGTAGCCGAACTTGAGGATGCTGGAGTTGTTCTCCAACATGGAGGCGATCTCCATCTCAACTGAGTCTCCCAACTTCTGCCTCTGTACCAGAGAGAGAGCAGCTGATTCAGGACAAGTGACACTGGCCCTGGAGGACACAGGGCTACAACTCAAAACACATTAAATCTGACTGACTAGAACTCTTGTGTGTCGCCCATCAGTCAGTGCAGTGAGGTTTAGAGTACATCTATAGTCTCAGTTGTGTGTTTCACACCTGGTTGTCAATCTTGAGTTCCACCAGCGTTGCGTTGTTGGCCATAGCTTTGATGATGGCCATCATGCCGTCTGCAGTGATGAAGTTTGACTCGATATTAAGACTCTGCAAGCTGGTGTTCTCCTGCAGCATCTCAGCACAAGCCTGGTACACACACACACACACACACACACACACACACACACAAATGGGGAATGTTTTGTTTGCTGCACAACTGCATGTTAAAAATGATTAATATATTCTCAACTCCTGCTTTGTGACCTTTGAAACACAATTTCGTTGCCCAGTGAAACACCTCGCAGTTGGATATTGATGTTGCTCTGTGCAGGTTTCAAAAGTTCAGTCATGTCATGGTCAGAAGTAAGACATCTGAGAGTTTCATCCCATAGAGAGCAGTTTTCAGCCCTGTGTGATTTGACCCTTTTAGACAAATTTCAAGTGCTTTTATGTGAAGTAGGAGTTTATTTTAAGATGAATTATGGGTTCAAACTCAACATTATACTCCATTATACTAATACTCCATTAGAAGTAAAATTCTTTCTGTAACTTCAGTAATGATAGTGTCATGCTCAGGTGGTCGTACAGGTATAAATGACAGAGCGCAGCCTTAACCATGGAGTCAAATCTACCTGTGATGTTTGTATCGCACTTACTACAGTCTGTTTTTTTTAACACATTTTAAAGTAATGGAATACAGCAGTTGTACGGAGTTTGGGTTACAGCAGTTGAGCAATGACTTCTGGTGAGGTGCGACAACACCGCTTGGACAAACCACATGCAGGAAGTAACAAGTTGATAAATAATTCTAATAATTCAGTACATAACTGACAGCAGAGATATTTTTGGCATGTCTGAATATAATGTTATAATCACAGCCATGTGACAGAGATTATGTTTCCATACCGAACAAAATGAAACAATAAAAAATAAGTAGCATTTTTCTGTTTCTTATTGTACTCACATAGGCCACAGGGTCATTGCTACGGGTCGCAGCGATGCTCAGAAACTCCACATGAGAGTTTCCCTTCATCGCCTCGAAGATCTCTTTCAGCGTCGGGATGGGAATGTCCTGCAGCACAGACAGACAGACAGACAGACAGACTTTATGAGCTCTGAGCCAAGCACTGCAGAGGATTTAGACCCCAGTACACAGCATTGTGTTTGGTGTCGTGCTGATACGACACATGGCAGACGGTCACTTTCAGGGTTTTCAGGGTTTTCAAGTTATGTACAGCAAAAAGTAAAACTATGCTGGCTTGGAAAGAGATTTCTTGAATCTGTAGACCTCTGCTGTGTGGTTCACTCTGATGCAGATGGTGACATTTGTATTTCTGGCACTGCTTGAAGTTAACATCGCTGTTTTTTTTCCGTTCCGCTGACCTTGATGTTGTTGAGGTTGACTTCAGTCAGGGTGCTGTCGTTGCTGTGGATCCTCTCCAGGGTTTCCTCCACGTTGGTGGGATTGGGCGGCTCATCGGGGAAGATCTTGAAAGGATCTGGTTTCACTACACCTGTTGGAGATACAACTTCACAGCTTAGGCTTCAGAGTGGCATACTGACATACAGTGAATGATATGTTCAGTAAACAGTATATCTAAAAGAAGTATCTTGTCATGGTGTGCTTATTTAGTCCATTTTCTGTTAACATTAATATTTTGCACATTGGCTATATATAAAAATGGACAATATGAGAGATCTGCTTAAATAAAATGTAGTCTAAAATACTTTGAATATGGTAAAAATCACAAATGAAATGAGGAAATCAAGAGACATTAACAAAGTGAAGAAGCTAACCAGCAGTTTACCTTTCAACTTAACTTCTTATGACTTCCATTGGCTTCTAAACATCTTAATGAATAAAAAAAAGATGAAATTGTTCATGAAGTGATGTCATACGTACTGTTGATGCCCTCTGTGTTGGCAATCGTGCCTGTGGTGCCCAGAGCATCATAGTACTGCTTGTTGCTCATTAGTGTGTACATTCCAAGGATGGCTGCGAGTAAAGGAAAACAAAATAAAACAAAATAGTAAATAATATTTGAATAAGATCATATTATATGTCCTGGATTGTGGTTTTGTCCCTGTTGTTGTTTCAGGCTGTGCTGATATCCCCAAGTCAAAGTTATGCTGGATTTGTAAATAAAATGTTTTTACGATTTGTACTCACTTCTGAGCCCAAAACAAAAAGAGACCTAGTTAGATTCTCTGGCTTCGTGCGTGGCACTACTCTGTGTCTGTCTGACGAGATTAAGATATCTTTGTCTAAACTCCACAGGAAACTCCATCACTGGTTGTAATCGCACAGTTTCCAGCAGCCCAGAGGAACTAAATACACCATACATTTCTCTCTGACTTTTTCAGTGTTATTCGAGCTGACACTGAGTCAGTGTTAAAACAACAGCAAAAATTTTGTGAAGTAGGATACCCGTGGACATCAAAAGTATATTTCTGAACTTGAACAACTTCACTATAAAGTCATAAACCAGCAAATTAAGACTCATTGTGATGTAATCAGATATAAAGTTTGACATCCAAAGAGAGTGACCGACAGAAAAGACGTTTGACTAGCTTGAAATCTTGAAGTTCAAGCTACTTTGTAAAAAAGAGATTGATCAAATTGACCTTGCGCACATGATACAAAACTATAACAAAAGAATGATTTTTTTTCTCTTGTTGTTACTGTTTGTGACCAGAAGGGGGCAGACCTGCTAGTGCTTTTCTTGCTGTTGTTCTAACCTGCCAAACTATGTCACACGCAAACCCACAACCCCACCCCTCTTCCTCCCCTCTACCCTCACTCCACCTTCCAACCCACCAGCCTCCTGACCCGGTGTGTGTGGGGAACCATGGGAAGGGCCTTGTGAGGGGAGAGAGACCCGGGAGACAGCTGCTTGCTCTTGGGGTGGGGGGCGTAACTGACCATAAACACCATCTCATCATCCGGTATGGCCCTGAGAATAACCCACAGTAATTTTGCAGCACAAACTAGACTGCAGATAACTAAAAAGCTCCATATAGCAAAGTGTTAACCTAAATCAAATGTGAAAATTAAGTCACCAGGGTGACTTGTCAGACGACTCTCCCTTCGAGCTCACAAAGCAGGTCGGCCAAGCCATTCATCCCCTTTTAGTCTGTTTGCCAAAAAGCCCACACAAAAGACTGACAGAGGCTAACTGAGGTTTAATCCTCATCTGGACTCCATCCAGCGGTCTCTCTGAGAGGCTGATGTAGCTGGACAAACTGGCCCCCCTGTTCAGTCTTTCCGGATGCCTGCCTGCCAGTTTGGCCTGTCAGAGCAGTGTGGCTGGGTTTGCCGGGTGGTCACACTCAATAAAGAAAACAGGTTTTATGGTTTAATTTAAACTAATTTCTACAGTTATCTAACATTTATTCAACCAGGCATAGTTATAGACTTGAATGTGGGGTTTTCAGGTGAATGATGTCAAATACAGCTATTGTATCTTATGGGATAAGTTATTGTCACATTTAGCTAATATTTTAGCAGATGGCTAATTTTCCATCTGCACTAGCCTTTCTATTGTCCCTGATGTTGATTGAGGAATAATACCAATACTATTACAGCTACTCCTACTTTCAGACAATCTGATCTATAAACCGGGTCATTTAAAATTTGATTCCCACAATACTTCTCACATTTCACTGTTGATTAATTCTGAGTTTCAGTAACTCGAATTTGAACTTTAAGCGACAAACTGTGGCTTTTCTATCTGTGAATACAGAAGCTTCCCACTGGTCTGTTCTAAACAGATACAGTATCTTTGTCCCCACCATCTCCATGTCTACTCCACCCTTCCTTTGGTGGCCTGAGGCCAGGCTTATTTATTTTTGTGTTGCTGAGCATGGGGAATTGGACCCCACTGCATGTCTGGCCACGTCCGTTAACCCTGGGACTACTGAGCTGTCTCAGTGCTCGGGGAAACAATGCGAAGTTAACAGTATGGAGCTAACAGGCTCTGTATAATACAGCTATGTGGGTCAGAGCTGCTGTGACGAAACACTGAGGTCACACCACGCTTGTGTTGGGTATGTCTTCATATGAGCCTGCTGCTGGGAAACAGCATGAGGACAAACACATGACATCAAATGGAGAGAACAGCAGACATTTTTTCATGTCATAGTGGAAAACAAGCAGGTGTCATTGATAACCACGTTCCATTTAGATGAGCTATCGTTTCAGGGTCCTGGTGTTGTATGTGCTGGCTTACTGGGACACTTGATGGAACTGAGCCTCTAAAATGAAAATTATGCTCATCCCAATGTTATCAAATAAATCACATTCACACACATACATGTGACCATATCTTCATAGCAAATGCGCATGCGTTTTAAGCTGTGAAAATTCACATGCAGCCACATGTTCGGGAGCCGCTGATCGAGAAAAGATTAACAGAACTGAGTGGTAACAGTCTGACTCCAGCACTCATGACCCAAACAGGATCACCCCAGATGGATGGAGAGACACAGCTGCCACTATTAAGTAAAGTAAAAGTGGTTTTCTAACCTGCAATATCACACATCTCTGCGTCTGTGGCGTTTTTCAGAGCCTCCTCCAGCTCTGGCTCCAGGATCACCTGCTCGTGCTGAGGGATCTCCGCTACTTTCTTGGCCACGAAGGCCTTTCCTAAAAACAGAAAGAAAGAACGAGTGAGTAAAGAGGGGCAATCAGAGGTGAGAAGGAAGAAAGAAAATATGGCAGACAGAAAGAAAGGGAAGATTCAGATGTACAGAGTCGAAAAGGAGAAGAGAAAAACAGAAGGAAAGAGTTGAGTATGAGAAAGACTCAGGCAGTGTGTTTGTGAGTATTTGTTCATCAGTCTCCACAGTGTGTGTTTTGTTGTTTTTTTTTATCTTGATGTGGTGACTTCAGTTGGAATCCTTTAAACTGCAAATTTGTCTAAAAGCTCTGCTCGGATCATGTTTCCCAAAGTAAGTCGAGGCTTATCAGGGATTTGTGGACCAGCTCTAATAAACTCAATTTTCCACTGGAGCCTGTGCTGGGCTTTCTTATCTTTTTCTTTGTGTGTTTGTCATTCATCTTCACAATTTCAATTCTGAATCACAAAAATAAACAAATTTTAGGCAGGACACAGGCATGCCTGTAATGCCTTTGTTAGCTGAGTTGCACAGAACTAAATACTAATAGTCAAATTATTGCCTGGTGTAGGTCTGGACATGTCATGCCTGTGAGACCATTAGGGAAATGGCCCCAAAACTCAGTGAGCTGCAAGAAACCCACACAGACCTGAAACCAAGAGCCCGAGCTGCTGTGCAGTGGTGCATTGCTGTACAGCTGTCGGAGGGAGAAGGAAAAAATGTCTCTGGAGATTTAAGTTGGCACGATCTGTGTGTAAAGCTGTTAAGAGCTATCGTACAATATAAACCCATAAACCCTGTATGAATGGTCATTTTAACCTCTGCTGATGTTTTACAGTGCAGAATGTTGTCTGCACAATAGACTGAGTGGAATCTCTATGAGCATATGTGATCATGTGATGGAGGCACACGCAGCAGCTTTTACTGTGACAGAGCAATGCAAACCTTTTCTGACTGTGTGCAGTTTAAAAAATGTCATGTCCTCTATTCTGCATCTGAACATTGACAGCATAATAGTTACTTTAAATATGTTCTTTTTTCTGTTAGGAAACTTAAAGTGCATATTCTGTGGACAGTGTATTTCGCAGAGTTCCTCACACAGGACACCTGCCTCCCCCCACCTTTCTTCTCCCCAGTGAAGGGCACCAGGTCCTCCCTGTCCTGGTGCTCCAGGGCCAGCTTCTCCAAGTGCTGCTGCAGGGCTTCACGGTCAAACGGACCTGTTGGGCTCTTCTTCGTCTGGTCACGCTGCCGCATGCCAGCAGGCAGCATGGCGTTCTGGGAGAACAAGAGATCAAATGTTATGTTGACATGTCATTAAGACCAGAGAACATGTGAGAATGGATTCACTGTTGTTTCAGTGCCTGGATGGACTGAGTGAGAAACTTCATGAATCAAAGTCAAAACGTTTGTACAGCATTTTCATTCTTTACTGACTGTAACTCTAGCTTTCTTGATGCACCAGTTCCCACAATGCAAGTGAAAGTCTTCCCTTTTGTTCCTTCTCCCCAGCATTAAACGCGTCCCATAATGGAGGACACTGTGAGTCAGGTGCATCGTGCGTGAACCTTGGCTACAAAGATTTAAATACATGCGCACACCTGTTACTAAGCATTCAAATCTAAAATGATGTCCAAGTGGCTTTTAAATGTCATAAAGTCCTGAAGCAAATTTTAATTTGGAAAAATATGTCATGGCGATACTTATTTTTACACGTCGAGAGGGCAGCCTGATTTCATACTTGAATCACTGGTGTGCTCACCCCCTGTCTACACAGTCGTGTCTCCTGCAGGTTTTGGCTATCCTCACAGGTAACAAGTTACATGAGATCTGACCACGAGCTCTCTAAGAAAACAATCAGAAACCAACCACCTGGCAGGTTGAGGCAAATCAAGCGCTTCCCCGTACCTCAGGGTCCATCTCCTGCAGCTCATACTCCAGCTGGTCCAGCTCCTCGGCACTGAGGCCCCTGAGGATGGCATCCTCGTCGATGTCCCTGGGGTCCGACATGGTTCCAGACGTCTGGTTCACATACACACACACTCACTCATACACACGGCTGCACACTCCTGGGTGAGAGGACACTGTGGGAGAGGAGGAGGAGAGGGGTGAGGGGTGAGGGATGGATGTGCAAAACGTTTGAATCTCAACCCCAATTTCAGCTTTGGCCCTGAGCAAAATATCAGCAACTTATTCGAATCAAACATCGCAACATGAACTCCTGGACCATACAAAGTACTACAGCACGTAATAGCTGGATGTTCCAAACATTTGTCCTTTACTCTAAGTGATAAGGTTCAACACTTTATCCATTACAATTTCAATTATTTATCCAAGTCAGAATTTTTTAGCTGAGCTACTCCACAGTCTCTCCATGTGACCCCTGGCAGAAGTGCCCCTTCTCATAATGTATGGTATCATACAGTAGTTCACAGTACTGCATTCAGACTCAGCACATCAAAACCTCTGATCAGGATATTCATTGAGCAAGTCTTTTTATACTTTTCAGATTATTTTAAAATGAAAATGACTTTTTGGACATTTTATGACTTTATTGAATGGGCAGCATTAGAGAGAAACAAAAAAAGCAACAAATGGGACGTTTCAGGTCATGGTCAGCATGTTAACCCCTACAGGACACAAGGCAGCCCCATGTGTTTGACAAAACTATGAGCCACTCTGTCCTTATTTTATCTGGGGACCCTGTGGAGCCCTGTCAAGGACCACAGGGGGTCCCCTGCTCTGCTGCCCTTGCCAAACAGTTTCATGCTCTTCATTGAGCTTATCGGCAGCCCTATTCAGAGCACCTCAGTGATGCGATGATGATAATAATAGATGCATTTCCAATAAGAAATCCGCGATTCCCAGGAGGGCAGAGTCCATGTAAATATGCTACAGCAGTTCCCAGGTCACATGCTTACGTAAGGCTTCACTTTCACCTGAAAGCACACAAGGGGTGCATAACCACCCACTCATGGCCTGCAGTTTGAAAGCAGAAGCTGCAGAGCGAGGGAGCGAAGAAGGAGAAAGAGAGAGCAAAGTCTTTGTAACTCTAAACCCTTAGCTCACCACACAGCAACTAAGAATAGCATGATGCAGAGAGGAGAGGGTGGAAAGTGCAATCCCTTATTTATCATGGACAGACACTCGTTCATACAGCAGTGGACACACCCGGAGCATATCTGCGCTCAGTGATGAAAAGACATGGACACATAACAACAAACTGTAAAGAACAGCAGGTTCACACAACAGGGTCCTCAAACGAGGAAATACCACAACGATAGCACAGGGTCAGAGCATGAGTAATGCAGCTATCAGGTTTGGGAGGTCCGATGTTTTCATTTTCAGTCCAAATTTCATCCCAACTTGGCCAGAGAAGAGAACCCACCACAGTTCATGTCACAGAATGAGGTTTCATTCAGCCATCCTGCTTGTATAACGTCAAGAACGTCTTACAGCAGGAACGTAATCACGTTTAGCCTCAGGGACTGACTGAAGGGATGTCTAAAAACACGGGAATTACATCAGTGGGGCCTTTCATTTCTACAGCCAAAATTATGTCAGTGCTTTTCAAATTAATATTACTCATATTTTGTTTATCTTTAAAAGGAAGCAAAAGGTGCGTAGAGCTAAGTATCAGATACTCTTCTTTGAGTGGTCTCAATTACGAGTTTGATCGATGAGCTAATGTTAAGTGTGCTTTAAAGGTAAAATATATACAGCAGCAGAATGTACTCTGCTGCTGAAGGTACACGTGCACATGAATAAAATCTGCAAACTTCATGTGAGAACATCAAGATGGAAATCGTGGTGAAGATGATCCACTGAAAGTGAGTTTGTGGCCTTCTGAGAATCAGAGCTTCAGCCTAACTCATTTGAATGTCTGTCTGCTGCACAATATCCTACAAACAACTTACCTACACAGCATTTCAGCGTGTATTTCTACAAGAGTACTGCTTCATGGTTCACTTTTTTCTTTTGTTTGTTTGTGGTGTCAGTGGATCAAATTCCTGCAACAAATAAACCACAGCCGAACGACTGAGTTACCTCAACAACAGCACATTATGTCAGTCGGCATGGACATGAAATGACAGACTTTTGTCCATATTTACTCCAGGATGTGTCACGACCTTGAAGACACCTGCTTTGCTGCATTTTACGCTGTGTTGTGTACTTTGTGTTGCTTTGCTGCAGTGACACACAAACAATGTGAGCATAACCTCATTCTTCTCAAGGTAGAACCTGTTTGGTGGGAGTTACTGATCAGATTACACTTTATCAGAGACCACACACACATACAGTACATACATATGTATTTATATACAAGCACAAATTCTGAATACAAACAATACCTGCCATGAACCGTGCGTGTGTGTGTGTTTATGAGTCACACCTGCTGTATTTTCCTCTGACCTATAAATTGTAAAGAAGAGAGAAACACGTTCGTTTTTCTCTGAGTTTTTTGAAATAAACATCCTCGATAACATCAGCACAAAAGCTGAATTACAGTCATGACCCCCCTGCTCCTCTAAAATCTTCTTTTGATAACTAAAACGCTGGAAGCGCCTGTTAAAAGGTGCTCCTGTGTGCCTGGCAGCTCCCCGTTGACGCCGCGTGGCTCTAATGCGTAAAGCCAGTGACACAAACAGCAGATCACACAGCTGAGCGCCGACGAAGACGGAGCAGATTTAAAGGGTGACAGGAAGGAGGCTGAAGCTCAAAGCACCAAGCGGAGGACAAATCTACCACAGCTCACTTTGTGTCTGGGATGAAAGGTTTTACTGCAGCCTTGACGTCTTAACAATCAGATTTACAAAACTTTTATCATAATAAGATTACCAAGAAAGCATTTGATGGTATACTCTGGGAGGTTTTCATATCAACAAACAGAAGTTACACCTACATTTAGGTCTAAGGAAATGTGTTTCCCTCCTCATAAAATATTTGTAAAAGCAGATTTTTCTAAAAAATGTAAAACCTGCATAGTTTTGTCCATATTTACTAGGCTGCAGTCTTCTTCTTCTTCTTCTTCTTCTTCTTCTTCTTCTTCTTCTTCTTCTTCTTCTTCTTCACAGAGGTTTAGTGTGACACCTTTGGCAGGACTGCTCTTTAGCCCCACAAGATATCAGAAACTTCAAAGGAAACCAAAGGTTTTCAGTTTTAAGACTTCAAGCATCTTCACACCTGAAGTATCCACGAGCAAATGTGAGTTCTGTCAGACGTCAGTTTGCTGTTTTGTGAAGGAACAACCAATGTTAACTCCCAACACGTTTCATATAAAGCAGGCTCAGGCCATATTCCATAACAGACCATAATAATATTGATAATCCTGTATAAATGCGTATTGTTTCAAATCTAACACATTTGACTATTAAAATGTTAAAAATGAGTCACTGTCAACATCAGCTTGGCCATAAGCGTTTCCTCTTTCCCTCTGAGACAGCTTGTCGGTGTATTTTACTGGTTTGATTTCGACTGTAGTTAATGTAGAGCGCAGTGTGTGACTTAAGGAGTGAATGCGATCCATTGCAGGGCTCCATCCAAACGAGGCTCATGTGATTTGCCTGCAGTCAAGCCTTTGAGCCTCGCTTATTGTTGAGCTAAATACATGGCTGATTTGTGACACTTGAGCTAAGAGTGAGGGCTCAGCTGCGTACCAGCAGTTTACCAGTTAAGGAAATAAGGAACGTATTACTTTTACATACTTTTACTGCACAACAGGACATTTCCTTTTCCGGTATTGTACAGAATCAATCCAGATTAGATCAATACATTTGATTTCTGCGGGTGGTAAACAAGTGTAAACCCAACGTTTGTTTGGGGGCTACTGTTTTGAAGACTGGGCCTGAGGACACGACGTTTTGTCAATCACAAGGTAACCCTGCCCTAAATGGGAGTAAAAATTTTACTAAACGAACTTCGCACTGTATTGACAAAGACTGCAGATTAGCAACTTTTAGCAACAATTAGCATAAACTCATTTGGAAACTGTTTAATGAGGTAATAAAGCAAGCGAGAAGCACACTCGTTTCCCCACAAGCTCACGTACAATGGGACTTCTTTCTGAAACCAGTAGAGTCGCCCCCTGCTGGCCAGTGGAACGAAATGCAGGTTTAAGGCATTTCTGTATTATCTTCACTTTTCAGCCCCTGGATTATGTCCATGTCGTACATTCAGTATGTGCCAGTAAAATATAAAATAGTTAAGCTAGTTAAAAAATGTCAGGACGTTGGCAGGCAGTCTGACGAGCAGACAGACAGCCAGGCCCCACATTGTGCTTTCATTTGTTATGACATTTAATTTGGCACGTTCTACATGCCACTGGAAACAGGCTGGATGTTTGTGAATGTGCATCTGCCCCCAACAGTCCCAGCAGGGTTTCTGTATGGACCAAAACAAAGCGGGAGTGGTGGCCGTCACCTGCTGCTGTCAGCTGGCTCCGGATGTTTCTTTTTCCAGTTTAAATCTCAAACATCTCGCACACCCTCACTTGTTGTCGAGACATGACACAAACCTGATCATAAACATAACGTCTATGTTTCATTGGGGTTCCTTTAATGACATTAGACATTATCATTAAATGTTAAAACGGCATCTGGAAGCGTGCCAGTTTTCCCCTCGTATGTGGCGCAGGATTCATTTTTTAGGTTTAAAAAGATGTGCACATTCTGGTCCACAAACGTGTTACTGACACGTGACTCTTAACGAGTCAGAGCAGAATGTGTCATAATTACCACAACAGGAAGTAAATAATTTTGACATTCTGCTGAGATAAATGGCATGAATGTGACTGTTTAGAAATACTCAGTTAATACTGAGGGGTTTATGTCTGAGTCCACGGTGGGTGGGAGTTTTGTCTGTACAGAAACAGACAATGTGAACGTCTTTAATACTGAGACGACTTTAAAAAATGAAGAAAACGAAGGCCTCTGGTGTGACCTTGTCTCACTGAAAGTCATAAAAAATAAAAGATGGAATATAAATTAAATTTACATTCTCTGACCGCTAACTTTTACAAATGAGACCTGTTAAACGTATAGTTAGGGCTGTACATGAATATAATATATTAGAAGAAGAGGAATAAGAAACATTTCGAGAGTATGAGCCTCATTTCTTTAGTTAATTTTATCAACCTTGAACTGGGTTACACTTTGTGACTCAAAGTGACAGACAAGTAAGACAGTAAGACTAATTGGACTTGTACAGACTGTGCTTTAACTTTTGGCCATTTTATTTGAGTGCCTGAGTGTAAAATCTACACACTATGTACAGCAGTGCTCTCATAAGTCCCTACATTAGAACATAAAACTTTCTGCTAACAGTCCCTCAATGTATTGAATATTACAGATGTGAGAAATACTGCTGAGTGACACCACATCTGTCAGTGATGGAGCAAAATGACAACCAGTAAGTGTTGGAAATCTCAGTATGCGGCTAACAGAAGACCAAACTACTGAGTGTCTATTGCATACAGTGTAGTGACTGAGTGAACACCAGAGCGAAGTGGGACACAGCCCCAGACGTTCAGCCTTGGCAGGTCTAATGAAGCAGAACAGCTGAAAACACCTGTGCAGGTTTCGTTTGCAGGACCTTTAAACTAGTTGGTGTCCTGATGCGACTGGAGCTGCTGCATTCAGGCCGATCAACAAAATTATCCAGAAACAGGATGTGAAGTCACATGTCTGATGAACAACCCCAAACAGTCTGTTGCACTACAGATCAACAACATCGGAAAAATAACTCGGTCAGAGTTGAACCAAGATGAACTCTGACCGACTAGTCCAACCAGAGCCAAGTGGAGATCAAACAGAGACAGGAAGTGAACAGGAATCAGAGGCCACATTCGCAGGGCAGAGCTGCAGTGTGATTGTACCTTAACTGTTTGAGGTGTAGCTGGCCTCCATCATCAAGACCTACAGCTCACATGTCAGAAGCCTCACAGGTCAAATGTTTTCTCCAGCAGGAGCTAAAGCAGCTGCTTCAGCTGCGCCATCTCCGACCATCTGTTAGGTCTAAGCATGTGCACAAGCGCTTTATGTCCCAGAGATTTTACGGCTTCACTCTGATCCAGCCAGACTGCAGCTCCTTAGACAGCAGAGATGGCTGGAAGCTGGGGAGAAACACTCTGGAGATAGACGCACCAAAACCATGACTGACTGCATGTGAGCTTGTACATCTGTTTTTATGTCTTCATCCATTAAGGAGCTCCAGCATGTCCACGTCAAAGTACTGCCCTGAGGCAAGCAGCAGTGAGAGGTTACTGTGTGTTTTATAAGTCAGAGACTATTACACAGGGTTTGATTTCACAGTGACAAAGGTTATACGCTCATAAACGCTCCAAAATGATTTACGCTCCACTTCTGTGCCAAAGCGTTTGTTTCTCTGAAGCAGAACATAAAACTTTGAAGTCACTGCTCTCAGTTTCATTGCTCTTCAGGTCTATTTTTCGTCTGTTCATAGCAGAATTTTGAAGAAGTTTGTCTTTTCTAAATGACCCAGCTGCTTCATTCTGCCACCGACAGCTCAGAAGATTTGCCACCTTCCACAGGTCGCCTTCTGCACGTCTTACCGCCCGAGTGTGACATTCCAAATGAGCCCTCAGCTTAATTTTAGCCTCTCAGGTCAGCTACTTCCAGCCGTGTGAATCCTCCTCGGCTTGGATTGCTCCTTGAGACTGCATCAGAGCCCCTTTTCGAGGCCTGGGGAACCAGTTGGCTGCATAGATTTTGCTTCCTTCTGTGATACTCACAGAGGAGCAACAAGCAGAGTTGTTTTTCAAGACACACAGATTTCTTGCAGGTGGTATGTCAACAATAAAAGACATTTTTAACACCAAAGCAACTTTTTCATACCGTAACTGAACTGGATCTGCATCTTCGCCTTCAGGCATCTGTCAGATACACAAATGTCCCACATGAACGGATCTGTCTGCAGGGGGTGTGCAGATGGAGGGCAAACTTAACCCTCCTTCCCGCTTTCCAAACTGTACAGCCCCCTGAGACAACATCTTCAAATCCGCTGCGACGAATTAACCGCAGAGCGATGGACAGCTATTGGACGGCTTAACCCCTCCACATACCACACTGACAGCTTCATCTGAGCGACAGTATTGACCCTCTGCAGAAGCCTCCCACAAAGTTATGCAAGTTGAGACTTACTGCCTGAATACTCATGTCAGCATCTAAATAAAATGAAAGTCGCCAAATGAGACCCACATAAATGTGACATCTGGGCAAAATTTCACGGACGTCCAGCTCATTCATCCTGCGGGCTCTGATTAAAGGAAGTGTCCCCCCTCAGACAGAAACCCTAAAGGGAAACATTACAGTGTGGACACTCAGGATCCCCCAAAAAACCCCCACAGAGCAACAGAGACAGAAGGAAGCAGCCTCACACCTACCTTCACAGGAGCGCAGTGCTGAAGCCCCTCGGCAAGGCAGAGCCTGCAGTTAGAAACCAGAGAAAATTGTTTCTCCCCCCACCCCTCCTCTTCTCTCTCCCCCTCTCTCACCCCCCCTCTCTCTGTCTCTCTCTCTCTCTCTCTGTCTCTCCCTTCTCTCTGGTCAGGCCTCAGGACTGCTTTGCTGAGACAGACATACTGACCGATGGCACTTTGAGCAGTCAGCATTTTATTATTTTGGCTGCGAGAGAAGAGTGGGTGACAGGGAGTCATATATAGAGAGAGAGAAAGGAAGAGAGGCAGAGAAGTGGGGCATGAACTCATACGCTCATTAGTCATTCAATTAAAACAAAGCGCAGTCAGACAGGAAGAGAAGGCCTGACATCTAGTGGCCCGAGTCGAGTTGTACCTCGTCTCAGTCTCAGTCTCAAACTGTCTGCAGTCAGCAATCTGTCTCGTTTTCAAAACAACAACCATCACTGAAGTTTTCCATGTCAGACAACCACAACTGCCAACAAAACTCTGTTGGACGTTTAGTCACATTTGATGACTCCATGACAGGTTTTGACGCCTTTGATGTGCTGGCAAAAATGAATGCACCTTGAACAAAATTACAGATTTCTTAATGTCTACTCTGTAAAGAGTTTGAACACTGTTATAAAATGTTTGAGATAATGTAAGTACACAACCAAACAAAATATATGCAACAGTTCATTTTAATATAATTTAAATCAGAATCAGAATTCCTTTATTACTTACTGAATTCATTTGTTGCATCGATGTTTTACTTTGATATTCTGTTACTTTTACTGCTTCAATTATTAAGACATTTATTTATATTTAACAATGTATTTAGCAGCTGTGTCTTATGTGAAAGGCTTGGGTCAGTGTGACATGTCAGTTAACTCAGGTCACAGTTCATTCTCAGTGTCTGTTTTCTGCAAACACGCTCTGCTAACCTCAGAGAAACTTTGCTTATCACCAAACAGCAGACAAAGTTAGCCGCTAGCTGGTTAACACAGCAGACCATCTAGCAGCTGAAGAGCCAGATATTTCTCACAGAAGTTAGTGGTGTCCCAGCGAGTGCGATAAAGAAAGTGAAAACGAGCATTCAGGGCACAAACCGCAGGCTGATACTCTGCACATGCTGGATGTGTAAAGTATCAGCTGTTTGCTCACCCGTTAACCATGTTTTTTAGCTTATATTGATATTAATTCAGTAATTATGCATTCCAGTGCGTACAAGCGGTTCTGTGGGAAGAGAGCCAATGCTTCTGTGCAAAGTCGCTGCAGGATCCTGGAACTTTTTGGTCATCTGTGGCTTTGTGTGCTGAAGTCACCTGGAAAACACCTGCAGAACGTTGTACTGAGAACTCGCTGCTCCTGTTGGTAGTTTCTTAAACAGCTCTCAGTAGATTTCTCGACCAATGCAGACATTGTAAAAAAATATTAAGCTGCACCCAATAACTTCCAGGTTTAACTGACATCAGCTTAGACTGAAGGGAAAAGCAATAAAATGGTCTGACTGTGGTCGTTGTGTCTGATCTCACATTTGGTTTAAATGCCGTGTTGGCTGCTTAAAGTAGGAGGATTTCAAATTACACACAAACAAACTTAGACTGCCTCAAAGGTTTGAGACAAAGTGGACAAAAGTGAATCCAAAATATCCTGGATACGAGTGCTGCCATATTGCACTGGTGACATCATTTGGAGCCAGATTCCTCAGCAGTTATTGCAGCCTAAAATAAAATCCATCCCTCCGTTATGTTAGTTGTGATTTTTGCCTAAAGTGCTACATGTCCTTTGTGGCGAGCGAATGAAGATGAATCTACGAGGCTAAAACTTCAGAAGCCGAGACATCTCGAAACTTCTTTGAAGTGTTGCTAAAACTTCTTCTTTGTTTATTTCAACCCCACTTTAGTTTTTCACCACTTTTTTCAACTCTTGCAACTTCCTTGTAATTTAATGTTTCACAAAATGTTTTCACTATTTCTCCTCTGGTTTCTCCTCTGTTCAGTTGTCTGGATTATTTATTACCGATTCTTATGTTTAGACTTTCCACTCATAACATTTACAAGTCCAAAAGTCTTCCAATTTTCATTTCACAATTTAATTTAATTTAATTTTTTTGTTAAATTTGCACTGTCGAAACTTCTCTCATCAGGTCATCACAACACACCTACTTACAGTAATTCCCTTGTCATTTAAGAAGTAGCACACGTAATAATACATTCCCCCTGGAGGGAAAACCATTGACTTCTTCAAAACCTCCACTGTAATTCCCCTTTCATCCCTGAATGGGTAAATAAAAAGAGAAACTTGTTTTGAGTTTGAAGGCTTAAAGGCTTTAAAATATTGTTCTTTAATTTAAACTTCGTCATGCACCATTTTACATTTCTTAAACAGAAATGCCTGAATGTTTTTCTGCACTTATAATAAGCTGTTTTTCAGCCAGACGTGCACACACACACACACTCCTCCTCTTTCACCACTAGATGGCAACAGACAGACACTAACAATGTCAACACAGCCGTTCTGAAGTTCTTATGAAATCATTGCCTTCAAACAGGCAACCCTGTGTTCTGACTGTACAATGCCCTCCAGTGTTTGGCACTTGGGCTACAAATGAGCCAGAGGGCTGCATGAGAAAAACAAGACATGGAATGAGCAACAGTGAGCTCATTACTGGGGGAATAAATCTTGAATTTTGTGAAAAACCTGAATGCATTGATGCATTTCCAAAATGGTGCTGCACTTCCTCTGAGGCTGTTCATCAAAATAACTGGCTGTTCGTGTAACAGTTACTGATGTCTGCTGATAGAACAAAAGCTTGTGCTCTGAGGGTTGCAGGCTAGTTTGTGTATGTCCTGTTTTAACCCTAGACCTGATTACAAATCACACATTCCATTCATTTCTTCGATTCCTGGCGGATGCTTCATATACATCTCAGAAGCATTGAAGCATCCCACGAATGCTACCTGACTGCCTTCTGTTTTCACTGTCAGCTGCTCTAAATAACACCACAGAGACACCACACATCACAACAAACAAAGGTGTGTCAGGAATTCACTCGTTTTCACGTTGTGCCAGTGGATGTAATGTGATATGACAATGTGATATGAGTGTGAAGAGAAAAAAAAGTTCTCACATTGTTTTTGCCTTTTTATTTTGTCATATAAGCACCTTCTTTAGTTCAGTTTCCATGAATGTGCCGTTTTACACATTCCTCTCCCACGCCTGCATGTGATCTACTGCACCTGCGGGCCTCGGCATGTGAATAACGAGTGTTTTGTTGAAGTGTAACTTCATCTGGAATGTAAATAGAGAAGAAATTCATGAGAAAAATGGAGGAGGAACAAAACATAATGCAGATGCTACTGGGACACAAAAGTCCTGCTGAAACTAATACAATGAGGTGGATGGACTAAAGTTTGTGCTACTGATAATAAAATCTGGAATTAAAGGTTCACCCCAACAAGGTCTATGGATGATCTTGAGGAACCGGGTCATGGTTTCTGCGCCACAAGTAAACTGTCATTTAGTTCCTTTCTGTTGGAGCGAAGGCAAACATACAGCCGATTTCTCCCAGACTCTGCAGTTAACACCAAAATTATCCACATGGATAAACAGCGTGACCGGTAAGACGTTTTTGATCGAGGTTGAAATGTGCATCACTAACATACTGTAAGTGAAGATGGCTGACGCGTCTCCACTTCCTTCACAGATTGAGACCTTTTGGCTTCACTTTTGGGGAGCTCCCATGTTGTCCCTCTTTAGACACAGTAATTGTTCCAAGCAGGGAAGTGACTGCTTCCCAATAAAGAAAACCGTAAACCGTCAGGTCGAGGGATTATCCACAGGAAACACAACAACATTTCTGCGAAAGTGTGCTGGGTTTTTTAAAAGTTTTCCTTGCATTGAACAACACGCATGTTCACCTCAGCCGAACTGTTTGGAGGCAGAGAGAAGTACCTCAGATCACGAAACCAAATCATGACATTTCTCAACACCACTGCGCTGTGAGTGTCAAATTCTGTTTTTTGTGTGTGTCATTTGGATAAAGTGACCTTTCAAACTCTCAATTTCCCCTTAAATTTCCTCTTAACTTTATGAAACTGCTCAACAACAACATAAATTCTGTATCGGAGGTGACGCAACACCTCACTGGGGCTAAATGCTGCTCGCACTGAGCACTGAAGTGTTAAAATCTAAGATGGTACATCTTCACGGTTGTACCTTTACATCAAATGACGTCAAACGATCAGTTTATATCAACCCTGACTTTAATCTAAAAGAAAGTCATGTAGATTTGCAAGATTCTTGTGATGTAAATATTCATGAAACCGCCGGAGAGTCACAATGAGATCTTTTGTGAGGAAATCCATAACAAAACCTGACATGTTTTGAACTTCTGCCATCATTTCATCAAAGTGATAGTGTGATAAAGGTTGTTATCCGCCCCCCGAGGCCAACTTCCTCTTAACTCATTTTTCAGTTTGAGTTCAGGTTCTTAAAAAATATCCATTAGCTTTACCATCCTTCATCATTCAAATAATGAAAAGCTAATAACCTAAAATTTTCCAGAAATCACTTTTAGACTACATGATTTTTTTTTTGTCAGAAAGTTCGTGTATGTGTCTTACGTGTCTATGCGGTCTGGATGTGTGTTACGCGTGGGTATTTCCAGTTAATGACTCACCACACAGAGAGGGGGAAGTGTGTGATTCTGGTGTTTGGTATTCAGTAATCTGTGACAAACTGCAGGCCAGAGTGCTAATAGAAAAGTATCCACCAGGCTTCTACTCCAAAAACTGAACGTAAACTTCAAGATGAAGCTGAATACGTTAACTGATCACAATCTACGTAACCACAACCAGGCAACACAATGCGGCAACCCAGAGAAAAGGAAAAAAACCAGCTCGAGTCAGTTCTCCGGATGTGGAGACACTTCCTGTCAAACTGAAGCTGAGCTTTCAGCCAAAATAAAACTCAAATGAAAAAATGACACGGTTAGACCAAAACAAAATTCAGTATTTGTTCAGAAAGAAAATATGTCACAGCCTGCTGGTAAAGCAGTGAAACAACACTGTGCTGAGCTCTTTCAAAATCAAACTCATCTTTTTGCCATCAAGTTCAGTTGTTAAAGGAGTACTTCAACTTTTTTTAAAATACCAAAGTGCCAAACTATTCCTCTAAACTATATCTTATGATAGTTTTTCTTTTTATTTATTTAAATGAACTGTATGAAATGATGTGGTGTAGTTGTACTGTACAGTTTATGTACTGCCATTTACAGTAAGCATCAAGTAAAACTTCATTTATAAAGTTTCTTTCCAGAGCAGAAGTTGCAAAATGCTACACAATAAAATACATAACGTTTTCTTCTTACAAGCTACTTTTAAAATACTGTATTTGTTTCACGGCCGTACCAGTAAAGTACATTTGAATTTGACAGAGAGGAAGGAAAGGTGGGGTTCTCCCAGTTTAACATAAAGTCAGCAGGGACTCTCCCGTCACATTCAAACACAAACGTCTCTGGGGACGAGACCAAAATGGCAGCACGGACTTTCTTCTCTCTTTCTTCTTTTTGTGACAAATGCTCCCAGTGCTCTACAGTGCTGTCCCCCAGCTCTTCTCAACGCCGCACTGCGACAACATGCTGGAAAGTGGATGTTAAACTGAAAACTACCGCTTCCTCATTCCCGGAAATTCTAATTAATTCCATAACTATGTGGATTTTTCCACCACTAGAGACAGTAAAAAGGAAGTTGTGTTTTTTATACTGCCACACAAAAGGCTTTTGTCTCATGAAGAACGCAGCCTTCCAGCTTCTCCTTTGTATGGGTGTGTGTGTGTTATGTGTGCAACATGACAGCATGAACATTTCCCTGTGTTGACTGAAAACACGAGTGCTGTCCTTTGTTGACTTGACTTTGTGTTTGTGATGCTCCCAGTGGAGAAATTTTCATGCCGACAAACACTGAGTGCATATTAAACAAACCACACGAGAAACATTCTGCAATTTGACCTCAGAGCTGGCCAGAACCTGTCTGTTGGAGCACTAAGTTCCCTGTGGCGAGTCTCTCGACGTGTTGACATGCCAACCAACATGGAAAAAAGAAAAAAAAAATGTTGCACAGTCACCTGTGTGAGGAAGCGCTTTGCTTCCTCACACACAATTAAATTCCACAAATACATGAGGATTAAAATGCAAATGTAGTTTGTACAGAAAGGAGTGGAGCTGGTGTGTCATCTGAAGTCTATCATGTTATAAAAGAATGAACCTTAAACGTGACAAAGGTGAAACCTGAAGACAGCTGAGGTTCGATGCTGACGTAGCAGAAGGTGTGGCAGCAGCGCTACAGCTCATGTCTGAAAGGTCGAAATCCGTCCTAATTGTGATTAGTGCCGATCGTAGGGCCGTCACTTGGACACATGCATGTTTCAGTTTCAGTGGTGGAAGAATCTTTTACTTACAGCTGCTGCGTATCTTTATGTTAACAATGAGTGAAAGAGCTAATGTAAAGGAAGTCGCTCACAGTTCAGCAGGTTAAGTGGTGGATATTTCCCTTTGGAGCTGGTGGAGAGGAAAACAGAGCTAAAAGTCCAAATCCAAGAGTTCAAATGCAGTCATGGAAAGCAACTAAGTACCTTTACGAAAGCATTTAAAGACATGATATTTCTCATTTCTGCATTAATTGTTTTCCATGATGTTCATTCCCAGCAGTATCTGCAATCTCATTCGAGCTAAAGGCGCCTTTCATTTGGTCACCTGTTGTTTTAACTTCCAGGTGAGACTCAGAGAGAGGAAGGAAGTCAGATGAATGTAACGTGAAGAAAACTTTAAAGCACTACCTCAGACTGTCTGCAAAGATGGTTGTCTAAATCGAAAATTCTCAAGATCCCACTCAATTTAATTCTGTTGTCTTGTGCACTGAATGCTGTCGTTTCATTCATTTAATAATATTATTGTTTTGGTCAAGTCCGTTTTGTTCAGTTTTCAGCTGTGTAAAGTTTCCCTGTGACACTTTGGATAAAATGCGGCAGTGACAAACTATGAAGCTGAACAGAACAGATAATAAAGTGCATATACTGTAGTATAAAGTACATTGAAACTGTACTGAAGCTTGGGTGAATGACAGACCTTTCGCCTCTGGTTAGTTGTTAGAATGACGTCCTCAAATCAGATGTTCTCTGCAGTAATAAACACAAAGGCATTGTTTCAGTGACCTGGTTTTCAGATTACAGGAGGAGGACGACATGTACTCTGTGCTGTATCTAGTCACACCTAGCAGCAGCATGACTTTGAAGCGTGGCAGTCTTCAGACGACGCTACTGGGATATTCATTTTAATTACAAACCTCATTTCAAATGTTGCAGTGAGGCGTTGGTCCACTCGAGCCTCCAGAACAGCTTCAGTGCTGAGATGTTTCTGATGTTTCCTTTTCACTGAGCAACGTGTCCCAGTTGCAATGTTATGAATTCAAAGTGAGGATGTTTCTGGTGGTTAAATATTATGTAAAAAAAATATATTTATTTGGCTCCAAGTTGTTTTGGATGAGCAGTTGAAAAGTATGACTGTCAACCCACAGATGCTTCCAGACATTTAATGATGAGGAAAAAATGTGTCAAGCATCTGTAAACATATTAGCAGTCCGTCTGGTGAGGGCGTGAGCCTGGGATGTAAAGGTAATAAATGTGATGGAAGAACACAGTCAGCTGGATGAGGAGGACATCTCAGACATGTCGAGGCAAATGTTCTTGTTGATGTCTCACTTTGGTGGCCTCTCCTTTGCCTGTGTTTTACTCCCTTACTGGGGAGCTCGAGGGTTGCGTTCAGGCTCACTGTGGTGCATGATGTCATCTTGGTAAAGCAACAAGTTTGTTTAACTGGCTAGCAGATTTGTGAGTATTGAAACCGAGTGCAAATGAGTGCAATTCAGCCGCGTTAATTAACCTGTGAAGTGCTACGTTTACCGTATGTGGAGTTTCATTACAACTGCCTCCACTGTAAAGAAAACGTAACATTTCAGTATTAACACAAAGGGTTGCTCAATTTTCTATAATGTCTTTAATGTCTCCACTAAGACTTATTTATTTTTTTCCCAACACAAAGTGGTCTGTTGGCTGGTTCTCACTACAGTGAAAGAGCCTCAGTTATGAAGGCTAACAAGCTAGTTATTAAGTATATGCTAATGCTAACCAATAGCTTGCAGACAGAGCTAATCTTAAGCTCCCGTCTTAAGCGTCTGATGGGTCCTCCTCCACCCATCAGACACGTAAGTCATGCAGCTTTATGTTTCAAAAAAATAATAGTAAAATTAAACCTATACAGCAGGGTATAGTGAGCCCAGCTGATTGACATTTCAAATTCAAGCTAGCTTGCTGGCTAACTTGGGTGCTAATGGGACCATGGGTCATATCTGACAATGTTTGTACAATCAGCTTCTGTCTTCCATCAATTCCTTTTTTTGTACAGCAGTTTAAACAGAGAAGAGTTGAATAACTGCATGCGGTGAGACAAGCTATGACAGCTTCCTCCATTTGGACTCTGCGGCTCTTCGTTCCCTCAAATGTCAGCACTGTTGATGCTGTTTGCTGCCGGTCAGCAGCTCACATTTGTGTGTCAAAGTTCAACAAAGATGAACTCTAAACCAAAGCGTCACATGGAATTTCCCATTCCCATAAACAAATCCACTTTAGCAGTGATTCCACTGAAATGAATTGATCTGTAAAGCTGGTGTGACAGGGCCTTTCAGCCGACTGTTGGAACACAATTGGGAACCGTTTCACATTTAAGAAGTTTAGTACCAATGAGACGTGGCTTTAATGAACAACCAGCATGAAGCACAAACATGTTTACCAACCCAGCTGGTTTTTGATATTATGTGGCCAACAAAGGTGTGATTTTCTTTTCAGCCTCAACAGAAGACGACTGACATCTGCTCCATCCACTACAGCTGCAGTCTCCACCAACAAGAGCCGAGTGTTTTCCTCGCAGGTGCGTTCATTACATGTAATCCTTTGGGGCTGAAGACATCCAGACGTGAACAGTGCGTTCAGAAGCAGACAGACATGTTAGCTGTATTTTGAGGCCTAATGACAACCTTAAGGTGTGTAAAGGTGGTGGTGAACCTGACTCACATGAGAACATGTTTGCAGTGGTGGGAAGTAACTAAGTAATATTTTGATGTACTTGTGCTTTACTTGAATACTACTAAAATATAATCAACTAATGAATAATAACTGTAATTCACTTTTTACATCATTGTACTGCTTTTGATACTTTAAGTATATTCTGATGCTAATACTTTTGTACTTTTACGTCAGAAAAATCTTGAATGATGTACCTATAACAGAGTATTTTTACACTGTGGTGTTTCCACTTTACTTTGGTGAAAGATCTGAGTGCTTCTTTCTGCATTACAGTCCACCTGGCCTGATTGTTCCAGCACCACACTGGCTGGTGTCACATGCTTTGGAATGGAATAAAAGAAGAATTTTAAAGGAAGCATTCAACAAAGCTGCATTTCCTTGGCAGACACAAACCGCCATCTTTGTGAACAAAGAACAGAACAAATTACTGTCTTCATGCTTTTAGCTGAGCCAACAAGATGCTGTTGAGATCAGCAGGATCACACATCCAGCTGTTGTTCATCAGAATAATCTTTTTGGTGGCTTTTCTGTGTCATGACTCTTTTTTTGCTCTCTGATTGTTATCAACTATCAAACTATTTTAAAAAAAAAAAAAAAAAAAAAAGACAGACTAAAACAAAATAAAAGCATAACTTTTAAAAGGAACAAAAAACAGCCACAACACACTTCCTTAACAAACTCAACCACACGAAAGAATGTAAGAGTAAAAAACTTACAAGACAAACATTCAAAGCGTATCTTTTAATTAAAGTGGACGATTTCAGTTTCCGTCCCAGTGCATGTGGTGGCATTGGGGCCTGATAAAGTTGAATGAGTGAAAAGCTGAATGGAGCCAGACAGGGGAGGCATGCGTGGCGTTCATGGTCATGCGTTGGATCAAGTTTCCTTTGTCTCTGAACCCCACAGCCTGCTTTGTCTGAACGAGGAGGATCCGATTTCCCCTCGTCTTTGATGTCTCCTCCTCCCACGCTTCCACGCCTCCTCTCCTCAGCCCCTATCCTCCCCCCATACCAACCAACTTGCCCTCCCACACAGTCATGCACACCCACACACACACACACATGCACACCCACCCACCCACCCACACACACACACACACACACACACACACTTGATCTTGCCTTCTGCTTACGGGAAACCCGACACAAGGCAGCATCTGGAGGTGAATGCACGGCCATGAGCCTGAATACCTCATCAAATGACTGCATGTGGAAAAAATTCGGGATAAAGCAGACAACAGGACGGCTTTATGTCCAAACTGAACTTATATTTTTTAGATGCCCAACGAGAACAGAAAACTGAACTGACTCTAACTTAGGCAGAAGTGACATTAGGTCCTTGTGCTGAAAAAAGGTCCATCTTGCATTTTGACCTGGACTTATTTTCGAATGGGCTTCAGTGCTGGAGTTAAAAATATTTTGTTCTCACTGTACCGAGGAAGGACAGAGAGCAGTCCTGAATTACCAGCCACCAACCCGTCCTTCTCCAATTTTGGCAACACTGAACTGAAGGCCAGTCTCTTGCACACAGATTGCCTTCTAAGGGAAAAGAAGTTCAGAGCAGCGTATGAAGTACTTTCTGATTTTAGAAGACACTCAGTGTACAATATTTATAAAGGGTCGTTAAGTGTTTGAGGGAGTTTAGGTCAGAGCTCGTCTTTGGTGCACGATCACAGGTTATCAGAGTGTGGTGCATTTATTGTTGTTCTGCTTAATGCTGTATCTCAAGTAGCAGTTTTCTCCTGTGTTCCTGCAACATTAATGACACTCACGTCATGCGAACCCCCTGCTAACTAAGCATGCTAAGACGGTGAACGTAATACCTGCTAAACATCAGCATGTGAGCGCTGTTGTCGTCAGCACACTGAGGTTAGCACTCAGCTCAAAGCGTCACAGAGTCTGTAGTCTGATGGTGGACTCTCAGACAGATCCATGAACTTAACGAACGAAATCAATAAATCAATTCCAGATATCCATTAATTGTGAAATGTAATCGCTGTGCTCACTGAAGAGTTGTTGAAGGTTTAACAGCACCTTTAACAGACTGAATTCTGTGTGTTATAGAGATAACAGTAGCAGACCAGTCAAACAAAGTACAAACACGTAAAATCTTGATGTACAGCTTAATATGTGAACAGTAGTGCTTACTAATATTCTACTGAGTGTGTATTAATACTGTACAGTACGGCTCCAAAGTGCACGGAGGACAAAAACGCTGCGGGCTTGAATCCAAAACTAAACAAGCCATCAGTCTTCAGTCGCCTTCATGCTGCAAATTTAGCGAAGCAAAATATTTACATTCAGCATGTGACCTAAATTTCCATATGGCCCTTCTATGGGGGGATAATCCATCTTAACGATCGCCGGACATCTCCATCTAATTTATGCCGCAAAACAACATGTGGTATGTAAAGCATCCCTTTGATTGTATTGTTGTGGGGGGCTTGTGCAGTAGGAGATGGCGGGGGCCCCCACCCTGTCATGGTCTGCCAGCCAGACTGCCGGGTCAGGGGGGGCCTCTTCCCGCACACAGCCGTTTGGCTATTGAGGCAGCGTCCTTCCTGCAGCCGGGCTGATGTCAGGGCTGAGGAATGTGGAAAACAGAGCACACTGGGGGGCCTTGTTCTCCCTCAGTGAATAGTTCTTGGGCAGGAATCCAAACCACATGCCACACACACAGCCTGAGACGCAGCGAGGGGGCAGGGAGGGAGGACAGACCGAGAGGACGGACTCCCTGGAACCCTGCGAGAAGTTGGAAGAAATACGCACATGGTTTAACGGATGGTTTGAGGTGATAAGGTCTGAAACGTGTGTGAGATGAAGTTGATCTGCTGTCTCAGAGTTTGATGAGGTTTATCCACTTTCAAACGCGCAGATCAGGTGTTTTCATTGAAATGGGGCCTGTAAAGGAAACCTGTATATGGAGCTATTATTTATTATCATTTCATTTTTCTTGAACTTTTGCTGATCATGAAACCATCCCAGCATGGCCGCCCCTCGTTTGCTTTGAGCCAGCTTTCACTGAGCCCACTGAGTGTCTGAGGAAGGTGTGAGCTGACGTTTTCTGCTCACCGACTCCCTTAAGACCCCGATCGGAGGCAAATCTGTGCTCGCACTGCTAGCAGTCACGATTGCTACGTGTGATTTTCTAAGGTGCAATCTGCAGTATGCACCGATGCATTGCTTCCAGCAAACAGATGTTGTCTCATGTGGCAGACAGACTTACTTCTCGTAGCAGTGACACCACCTCCGTCACCTGTAAGGTGCCAAACACAACTTCAGGTCGCCCCACTGTAAGTAATGTAGTGTGTAATGTTATCCACACAGCAGCCTGATAAGTTTGGAAGTCATAGAGTGTGTAGGCAACATTAGCCTCCTGCTTTGTAAGTCAGTAAATACATGAATGAAAACTCAAATATTCAAAATCCTTCATTTTGAATGCACACCACGAGTACTCCTGAGCTCCTTCATACTGCATGTTGTCAACCTCCAGCATGCAAACCACATTCAGTTTAGTTTTGTTGGTCCTGTGATTTCAACATTTTCAGAAACATAGTAAAGGAAACCAAAAATGCCGCCAAGGCCACCGACCACCGATTGGGACAAAACCCCGGAACAATGATGACATACCTTTTCCAATGCAGGCAGATTCAAAACGAGAAGTGAAAGTTTGGATGAAAGTGAAAGCAGGAGACTATTAGCAAGAACAACACAGAACAGCCGCTGGCAAAACCCAGAGGCAGCAGACTCGTCGGGAACATGTTAACGTGTTGTCGATCTGAGCTCAGAACAGTATGAGTATCGTATCAGTATGAGAAAATGTTCAGCAAAGCCCTGTTGGCTGTACCACAGCTGTCATGTTATGTAACATCTGGTTATGAGCCCAGCAAAAAAAAAAAAAGGTTGAATTCTGAAAGAAAAACAAAGAGTCTCCTAAGGTGATGCCCACAGCCAGAATACGGTAATCAGAATAAAAGGTATGACGTCTTGCTCAAACAGAACTGAAACGTCTTCGGGGCAGTGTCTTTTCATCATCTAATCAGAGGCGGATCCAAATCTTCCTGTCTGGGACACAGTGTTCTCACACGCTGATGAGACACGTCCTCGCCCAGTCCTGACATGTTGACCGCTGCATTCCTGAGAAAGAATGAAACCCCAAACATCCTTCATCTCAGCTGCTGGCACACCACAGGTTTAAAATGCACAGGATCCCGTCCGTGCCCTCCAGTCAGTCCCGTTTTGTGGTTTTAGTGCCGACAGAATCAGTCATTTAAAACGAATCATGACCATCGATCGACAGTTTTGAGTTCAAATGGTCACGTGGCCAGTAAAAAGGCTGCATATTTCAGTGTGTTTTACGCAAATCGTTAGACACAGAGGGCCATCGCTGGCAGTCAAACTACATAAAACAATTTGCAGGACTATCAGATCTTTGTTTTATTTAGTTTCACTTAGTCACTCCCACTGAGGTGTATATATTTGTTTTTTCAGAACTGATGAAGCTGCTTGGATTAGCAGCGAAACATCTTCAAATAAAAAAACAGATATGTTTTACGCAAATATTTTTATTTCATTTAGACTTTCAGACAGACAACATAATCTGAGAACACTTTAAACATGACTGACAAAAAATAAACTTCAGAAAAGACACGCCTGTCCTGTACATAGTTACACTCTGAATGAATGAATGAATTCACTTTGTGTTTCCGTGTCACGCCATCAGAATGTCCATCCTGCGTGAGAGTCCTTTACGTAACACGGACACAAAATACTACATAAATAAGGACTTCCGACAGATAACATTCATTCCAAACAATCAGTTTGCTGAGAGCTGTGCTGTTCCTCAAACATGAAACAACACACACAGTTTCATTCTGTCTCTTCATTATTTCAGCATGTTAAAGTGAAAAGGCATTTGAATCTGATGAGCAGCACAGCCTCGTTCTCATTTCAGTTTCTTTTTCACCCTCATCCTGCTCATCAGCATCTCTTTCAACTTGCAGATGTGGTGGGAAATTTCACAGAAATATTAGAGGCTCGGTTTTGAGTAAACTTTGTGTTCTAAACTGTGAGAATTTTTCTTTCAAGAGGCTGTAATCGGTGTTTTCATCGTAACAGGCAGACAGCAGTGATTTCAGCTGTAAACAGCCCACAGCACAGCAGCAGGCAGACGCAGTCACTGAGTCGCTGGTGAACAAAGTGCATCATTTAGACGCTGCAGAGCCTCTCATTTCCCTCAGGAGTTCGTGGAGGCCAAAAACAGAGGAGAGGAAGGCAGAATATTTGCCTGGTGGACAGAAAAACGACTGCAAACAGATGTAAATTCATTCAGCCTATTTTGTCAGTTGCTTTACGAAGGCTTGTTGGTTTCTCATTCACTTCATGACCCTGATGCACGACGAGCAGAGCAGAGTGACCTGACAAAGAACTGAACCCAAACTGGGCTAAAATACAAACTGGACTGACGAGGGAATGGGGTTCAGGTGGACACGCACAGGTGAGGGCAGTGAGGGTGATGAACAGGCTGAGGAAAACTCTGCGATTAAAACACAGGCCAGCTTGTATCCACAGCTGACAGAATGTCTCTCTGCCATGTGTTGACTAGAAGTACAAAGTGGCATAAAATATGAAAACAGGGTTAAAGTATGACTACCTCAAACAGAACTGACTGTAAAGCCTTTAGTTACTTCCCTCCACAGGTGAGTGAACACAGCAGTGTTACAGCAGGAAGTCAGAGAAGTAGGGAGCTGAGTGCCACATGACTCTTTGGATGTCCTGATGGAAATACAACTGAGGAAATATTAAGCGTTGCACTAAATCTGTTGAGGCAACAAACAGCTAAACATGAGTTTGCATTAGCATCTAATTCAGACTGGCACTATGTTATATAATGATGAAATTCAGATGAAATCTAACATACAGAAGGAGGAAAATAAAGGAAAGGAAAGGGTTACCGCTGACTGGATGTGATCTGCAGAGATGCCCTAAAGCCCACTCAGCAGGCCTGTACACTGTGTGCTCTGTATGTGTGTCATGTGAAAACGCCCCACAGCATGTCTTCACGTCTTTGTGCTGTGGCGTGTCATCAGGAAAAGCTTGGAGTCGAGCCAGCGCCTGACCTCCTTCCATCTCCTGAACCTCACATATTATTCCAAGGCCTGGTCACGTCTGATGAGATTACATCAAGCTCTTATGTAAGGCTCAGCAAGTCCAGACATGCACTTTTCACCACTTATTTCAGCTCCATGCAGGAATCTGCCTGCCTACTGCAGTTCAGAACAAGACGTTCCAGTGCATCATCAATGTGGAACGTCAGGCAGCATGAAAACAGCCTGCAGTTCTCTGCATCCTGTCTTGTCCCATAACATGTACACACAATCTTAGGTGTCCTTTAACCTTAGTCATCAAATGGTGTGTGAATAACATGCTGAGCACGTGTTCATTACTGTTTCCATGACAACAAAGGTCACCTGACTTTGTCCAAAGGTCATAAAATTTGAATGGCGTTTAATGACAAATAAAAAGCTTTAAATGCGTAGAAACAACACGTGAAATGTTCTTTAAAGTGGTGTGAGGTCGCCTTGGTGAAAAGCAGTTTTTTCCCTCTCAAGTTGTTCCAAAGTGGACAAACTACGGCAGATTTGGTAAGAATGTTCAAAAAATGCAGGATAGCTATTAGGCCAGTGACTGAAGCTGCAGTGTAGTACTCAGTGCCTCATTGCTCCAGACTGAAATATCTTCAAAACTATCAGGATGCTTTCAAAGAAGTTTGTTTCAGATATTCATGGTCACTCGAGCGTGACGTTTGTGGTTTTCAGTCATGTGTCTCGTTGGATGGATGATATTGATTTGCTATGAGATCTGAAACAGACATTCACGTTTCCGTTCACGATGAACTGCAATAACTTTGGCAACCTAAACCTCAGCTTTTCGCCTGGAGCCATCACCCCCGTGAGCCTGGCTGTCGTGACCCTTCGTCACTTCGTTGCTGTTCTAAATCTCTCCTCTGCTGCCCTTCTACCTACGACGTGGCAGCATCTCAAAGTTCATCTTGTCTCGCCTCCATCAGCTGGTGGCACCACACACCTCATAAGAAAGCTCATCGCAGAGAGTAAAGCCCCACAGGTTGTGCAACACTCTTCATTTAGATGACAAAGTAGGCCAAGTGTGTGTGAAAAGGCTTTTACCCTCACAGACGTTCTCTCTTTCCACTGAAATGATGCAATAATCTATTATGCACAGCTTACAGTCTGACATGTCTACTGTTACTAATGCATATAAACACCACTTAAGGGTGCTGCAGGCTTTGTGATTGGTTGATGCAACAGGAGAGCCTTTCAGTGCTTTAAAAAAAACAAGTCTTCTTTATTTCACTGACATCCAACAGAAATCCTCTCCATAATCCAACAGACTCTCCAGAGACATCCAGCAACTGTACAGAGCGAGGGGAAAAACATGCCCGCCCACAGGCTTTGCTCTCTATTGAAAGCATTTGAGGCAACAGAAAGAAAAGCTTTTGGGCAGCATGTCTGGTTCCAAATTCGTTGCTTGGGGAGGCAGAGAAGGATTTAAAAGAGGTGAGCGTTTGTGAGAAGTGAACGACATGGTGGATGCATTTGTACAGATACATTCACGAGAACAAAGAGCTGAAGAGTTTGATCCCAAAATGAGACATCTGCCTACAATAAGTAACATTAAAGGTACAGTACGTGAAACACACAAAAAATCCTCAGTCAAGATGCAAAAACAAACATTTTCCAGCTCAAATTCTGTATATTGTCTGCTTTGTAAAAAAGAAGTCTTCATTTACTGTTTCAGCCCTTAAATCATTCATTTCAACATTTCCCCCCCAAAAAAACACTCTGGGATGAAATCCTTCCAGTTTCACATCACAGCTGTAGGACAATCAGACGTTAGAGAGTTTGTAAAGTGCAGAAAGGATAACAAGGGAAGCTGACCTTTTCTTTTCTTTTTGAAAAGGTTTGACATTGTGCTAAATTAAAGGATAATATGACACTTCTTGCAGAAGTTATTCTGCAATTGAGGATGATTAAGGCCAAATGAAAAAGTATTTGATTTATCATATTAAGCTCAGAATTTTAAAGGTCAGGAATGAATTAAGAATAAATAAAAAGCTCTGATTTCAGAAAACAAAACAGGAAGTTCAGAAATTCCTCAAAATTTTGATTAAAGACGCGACGACATTTAAAAGTGGGAATGCAGAATTTTGAGCAAAAAAGTCAAATTTCCCTGAATGAAGTAAATCATTCAAGTCAGCAATTTTGATATCAAAATGTTTAAATACTGAAATGTATTTTGTACGAAGTCCTGCCTGAACGCTGTGCGAGCAGAACAGTTCGAGACAAACAAACCACCTCAAAGTCAAAACACAAAGTCAGATTCCCTAATTCACCCTGCAAAGTCGTGTGGGGAAGATGAATGGAAGCTATTTTTCTCTCCCTCCAACACCAGTGGAGCTGGTGTGGAGCCACGCTGAGTGTTTCAGTTTTATGTGTGGAGGCACCGCATCCTGAGCCACAATCTCCACTGTATCGGGGTGAAGGCTGAAGATATCTTAATGTGTTGTGATGTGTTGACCTTTGGACCAACAGAGGTGCTCAGAGCACACTTCAAAATCAACACCAAAGTGCAGGCTAACAAAACCCCCAAAACAATAATGAGTGCAGTGAAGAGCTTCACTGGGCTGAGTGGAAAACACACAGGATGACGGTGGAGGAAGGTGCAGCAGCTGATGTTGCTGTGGGACAGGACGGCGGCAGTCTTTGTGGATGTGCAGAGTTTATTTTTAGGCTGATGAACTTCCTTCCAGGTAAAGTTTTCATTCCAGCGGAGAATGTCGAAGATCACTGGTTCCCACAGCAACTGCAACAGTCAGAAAGCAGAAGTTATTCCATCGTAGGCTGGCAAATAATGTAAAGCAGAAAATCATCACCCATCAGAACACCTGCAGAAGAACTGGATAAAAAATAAATGTTAAAAACAATGCTGTCTTATCATTTTATCTCCTCAGTTGAGCTATTTCAGTACGAAGTCGATCATGCATGTGAGGCCTGATTTCATTTCTTTAAGATCGGCTTGGCTTGTTTCTAAAAGGGCAAAAACAATAAATGATTCAGCAACCTCTGCCACCAGGTGGGTAAGATATTAATTAGGTGTGTTGTCATTTAAAATACTACGAAAAAAAAAAACCCCACAGCGCTGCTGCTGATCATCGTTCATGCTGAAGAGGTCGGTAAACATCCAGGTCGGAAGCATCCAGCCTGACCTCCGTCACTCCAGAGTGTGTAAAATACTGGCAACGTCTCTGCGTGGTGTGGGTGTGCTGCACACGGCTGTAAATCAACACTGTGGTTGCTGCTTCACTTTAATCTGTTAAGTTGTACCAAAGCCAAATTGTACTTGGTGTGGTCATGTTTGAAATGTTCTTTTAATGATTGCGCCAAGGGTGTGAGCGCAGAAACAAACATTGCATTTCCTATAAACAAAACAAAACAAAATACCCGGAGTCGACATTTAGAAGCATCAATGCACATGGAAGTTCACACGCAGCATGTGCACACTTGATTTTACTTCAATCAGTGCAGCTGACACAGCCAGTCGGTGTCATTCCTCATGCATGTAATGCACTCTGTGGTGCAACACACACATACCGTGCAGTCACACTCCACACTACAGATGAACCTGCATGCACTTCAGTAGCCTTCGTGCTCATTGCTGTATGCTACCCTGCATGTTCAATTTCTTTCCCAGAGAAGAAAACGCGGCCTGACAGATGGAGACTATGATTGGTTAGGGTCTCACATGTAGTCTGCCATGTCATGAGACTGGGGACGGCAATGCTGTCTGTCCACTTCTAGGCTGGAATACACAGTGGCCCACACAGAGTCCTGACCTCAACCCCATCCAACACCTTTGGGATGAACTGGAACGGAGATTGTGAGCCAGGCCTTTTGGTCCAACATCAGTGTGTGACCTCACAAATGCTCTGCTGCATGAATGGGCACAAATTCCCACAGAAACACTCCAACATGTTGTGGAAAGCCTTCACAGAAGAGTGGAAGCTGTCAGAGCTGCAAAGCTGTCTGTGTGTTTACAATGAGACGTCATTAAAGTCCCTGTCGGTGTGATGGTCAGGTGTCCCAATACTTTTGTTCAAATAGGGTATCTCTAATGAACAATTACCAACAAGTTCAGCATGGATGTGTGTGGTGCCTGCAGGAGGAATTTTCTTCTTGTGCCAATGAGAGGTTGGCGTCTGTGGTTTTGAGAGAAATGTGGCCTGTGTGTAATGTGCACCAGCCTCCGACCAGGTGCTCTTTAGTGACATTTAATTCAAAATGTTTTCATTCAGTGGAGCTTTTTTGTGACCAGCAGTTCACTTGATTTACTGTCTGGGCTAAATGTGAATCAAAAAACAAAAAATGGCAAAGAGAAAAGAGGTGCTCTGCCAAACCCTTCCCTGTCTAAATATAAGTCCCAGGGATATGAGATGACAGCCAGTAATTCACACAGGTGGTCTTTAACTTGTTGTGCAATATCAATTACTCATGATGAGCGCCTTTTATTTCGAGCGCATGTTGTCATCAGAGCTGTGGTCCTCTCTCAGCTGCCGGACTCTGCTGCAGAGACAGCTGCAGTGACACAACAGGGGAGTTAGAAAATGAAGTGCCTCCAGCAAACCCACGCTGCACTCGTAGTGAGTTGGAACTGGAAGGTCTTCAGAGGACTGCATACACAAGTTAGACGTTTCCGGAAGACATTGAGAAATCAGTGTTTACTTGGAGTGGTGTGTTGTAAAGATGTTCACGTGCTACTGCATCATATTTGCAGATGTTTACCATGTACCTTCACCTCCTTAATTCTGTGGGTTTATTGGTCATAACTTTAGTTTAGAAATTCACCAGAATCTTTAAAACCCGGCTGGGGACTTTTTCAGGGATTTTGGACTGTAAATATTATCAGAAACAGGAAATAAAAGGTTTAATATTTGCCGGCTGCAGTACCATCTGAAAACTGAAGGACGTGTAAGTTTGACCGGCAGGGGATCTTTTGGGAAATCCACTGTGGAGACGTCACAGTAACGATCACCAAGCAACAAGGATGGAAACAAAATCAAAACAAGTGGAGTCCAAAGCTTTAAGCAACCAGAAGCAGAATTACTTCATCCCTCCCTTCATTTCTTTGTCTCGCACTGAATTCATTTTGACTTACAGGCCGAGAGACACACGCCTCTGATAACAACGAGCCCTGCACAGCCCACAGTCCACAGCTGCAGCATTCTCAGTTGCATCCAGTCAAATTTATCAGTAAACCGAGCTCAGGGTAGGTCAACAAATTCATCTAGGCCGCAGTGTTTCGGTGTGCAGGTTTTTATTTAAATTGCTAAAACATTTAGGTACTTTCCAGAAAGACACCAGCTGATACGGGCCACTAACCAGCCAGGGACTCCACCCCGACACTTTCTGTGGCGCCTAAATCGAAACGACTTTAACAGTTGCTGAAGTGTATGTTAAAGCTGCAAAATGCTGACCTGTTTAACCTCTAAACTTACACATTGTTTTGTTAGAATCGTGGATTTTACAGAGTTAAAAGACACCACTTGCAATTTTGCTCTTTTTCCAAAAGTCTAAACACCTTTTCTTGCAATTCTGCATACTTCACTGTTAATCTTATCATTAAGCTGCCGGCATCCTCAGGGCTCCTCGTTTTCTCTGTTCACACCAATGACACAAGCACAAGCACCGCAAGTATGGAGTCATGTTGTTTTATGTTCAGGTGGTATTAAGATGCTAATTTTGTCTAGCCTGTTGATGGTAAATCCCATTATGAATAAGCATGCAGCTAACAGACTAAGACCTAGCTATTTATAAAGATGTGAAATTGATTCAGGAATAAAAGAAAATAAAACAATTCAGAAATCACAGTAAACTAATCAAATGAATCGATTTTTTCTAACCCTTAAGTGAAAGTAAAACGAGACCACAAGCTTGTGTTGTCTGCACACGGTGGCACACGTCACCTGAACCAGACGTCACCTGGATCAGTCAGGTCACTTCAACCCTCGTCCACTCAGTCAGTGTGACGACCTCATCAGTTGTCCTTTAACTCCAAGGCTGTGAAAGTTTTCTGTTGTGAGCCAAATCTGACCAAAACAAAACCCACACAGAAATGAGTGTTTGAGTGTTGCAGTCAGTGAAAAAAAAAACACTATAATAATAACAAACTTTAATTACGTATTAAGTCACTTAAAAATATTATTGTTGTTTTAAGGCCATAAGAAGACAATCATTCATTAATATCAATAATCCATGTAGAGTTTTGTGCAAAATAATGGTGACATAAATAATCCTGTATGGAATACAATCAAAATCAGTGCTGATATTTAAAGTTTCTTTGCATTTGTTTTCTGGTGTCAGCTGAGTTTAATAAACAAGCAGATTGGAAAAGTCAAAGATGAACCTCCTCACTGATCCGACTGTGGGAAACGTGTGGGTTTTACTACGTGAGCATTTAGCCTGGCTGTGTTCCCACCACCCTCAGTCCCACAACACACTCGTACACACAGCAGCATCTTCAGTAAAAGTACTTTTCATACTGCAGTAAAATCCTCTGTGACTGATTAAACGTCACATGATGTGATAGTTAACTTTGATGCATGTGAGCAGCACTTTGCTGTTGTAGCTGCTCGAGGTGGAGCTGGTGAACTACGACCGGCTCTACTTTCTGCAGTTAGCCAGTCTAGTTCAGTTGTTTCCAACCTGGGGGTCGAGCCCCTCCAAAGGGTCACTGGATAAATCAGAGGGGTCATGAGATGATTTATGAGAGATAAAAGATATAAACCCAGACCTGTTGCGCACCTTTGGACTTTTCTCTAATCTTTACCTTTTATGACCTTGAAACGAAATTGAAATGAAACCAAGTGAGGAGCTTACAGGACACCACATCCTGCTGCACACAATTAATTTCACAAAGCTTATAGTTTTTGTGCAAGTTTATAATCTTTTCAGATAAATGCAGTGGAGCAAAAATGACAGCGTTTCTCTCTGAAGTGTTGTGGAGCTGAAGCAGAAAAGAAGCGTGAAAGTGGGTAAACATGCAGGGTTACATGCTAGTCATGGACTCTGACTTGTTTAGCAAAAGGTGAAGTTGAGCCTGGAAGTGAACACAAAGCTGCCTGAACGGCTGCCTAAACGGCTGCCTGACGTCTGCTACGTGAGCTTCTGTTCTCTCTTGGAGCTGCCGATGGGCTCAGCTGGCTTTGTTTATCTCGATGGTGTTAACTGCGTGGGAACAGCGTTGACGAGGGCTCTGCAGTAAACTGACTGTTGCCTCATATTGTACACAAGTTACCACACATGCACGCATGCACACACACGCACCACACACACCCACACACACACACATACCTTCCTGTGTACCCAAAACAATAAGAAAACTGGAAAAACCAAAAACTGTGGCTGACTAATGAGGAGAACAGGTTGGATCTTGACTTGGACACACTAATGGCAGTTGCACTGCCAGCTGTTGGCTGGTTGGCTTTCAATTGTCTTTCTCAGGGCAGCGATTCAAAGTCTACCTTTGCTATTCAAAGCAGGGACAAAGGCCAAGGCTGAAAAGCCTTAATGAATCGCAGCTGAAGTAAAAGCTCTTGCTATTCCTGTTTAACCATGCAGGCCTCAAATAGTCTCCAAACACACACACACACACACACACAATTCCCCTTTACATTAGAACCTTGAAATCCATTTGTGTGTATGAGTTATATTCGTACTCAACGTTCTCTGGACTTTTTCTCTGCCTGTCTCTCTGGGCGGCCGCCTGCCTGGATCCTGATCCTCATTCCTCCCATTCCTCCCAAACAGCCACAAAGTGCTTCACTCCCTGCTTCAGACTTTTGCAGTTCGCTTGGTGAAATGCTGTACAAAAATACAGTGAGGGGGAAAAAAGCCTCCCTCAAAAAAAGTGTTGTTTTTCGAGAGCAAAGATGAAACGGTGATGATGAAAGAGGGAACTGTGGGGCTGGCGTGTCTTTTACAGGTATACGACTTTGCCAAAGACAAGCCTGCTCTTGTGAGGCTTTCAAACACATGAGAGACACATCACAGAGTAAATTTGCTTTAGGAGGAAGCAAACAGAATCAGCTGATAGAAGAGCAGGGAGAAAAGACGAGGAGAGCAAACAGCCCAGTCGAGGGCTGACACGCAGTAAATGACACAGTATGAAGGAGCAGTGATGGAGTCAGCATGACTGTGGTCCAAACTGTGTGCTGTCATGGCCTTATGAGCATGAAAATGGGGGGGTAAAGGTCAGAAAACAGGAAGCAGACCTCAGTTATGAGACAATAAAGGGAAGTTAAATTTATTCACTTTTGTTCAAAGCAGTGAAACTCATGGAGATGAGTCAACCAGGTTAGCTTTTGCTTACACAAACGGAACACGAAGAGCTAAAACAGCAGAAAAGACAGATTAACTGGGGTCATCATCTGCTGTGGGTGTCTGACTGGATGCCCTGACTCATGTCACATACTGAGGGGAGAGAGAGAGAGAATATCCAGACAAAGTTCAGCAACACTGGACAAGACTGAGGAATTTTAACGACTGTAAATGGTTTTCATCTGACATGAACTCCACCTGACTCAGCCAAAACCAGTTAAGAAGAAAGACTTTGCCACAATCACCATTCAGTCCCTGTGGGTTTAAAAGACGGCTGTAAAAATGCTTGCAGTTTGCTTCTTCGTGGAGAATGAAGCCTGAGTTGAAAAGGCATTTCATACACATTTCACAGCAGTTTCCAATTTATGTAAACATTTTTCCCGACGGATTAAAAGTTCACATTTTTTCAAACCATTCTTGCATCTCCACTGTCAGACTAGTGGGCAGATCTGTTTTGTTCTAGCTTGCCACTTTGCCACTCATGTTGCAGAGCTCAACATGCTGAACTTTCATGTTCTACTTTTTATGTGCATATGTTATGGGCATTTATTTCCTCTGCTCTGTGCTATGTGCTCAGGTTGTAAGACTTGAGATCACCTGAAGACTGACTATGCTTCGGACGTGGCTCAACTCAAGCCCCTAAATCTGTATTTTAATCAGCTGACTTTTGTGGAGCTTTTATTCTGAAGGAGTCCGATCCCAGGTTTGGTGCTGGTGCTGCAGGAATGCGAAAAAATATACCTGATCACACCTTCTTTTATGGAGCAGTATGCAACTTTAGCTCATGATCTTATCATCAAAGACTGAAACTCGTGGGAGTCAAGCATGCGATATGAAACTCGAGCACTGTTTCTTTAAGAGCGTGGGCGAATAGTGAAAGAATGCGGAGAGAGACAGCCAGCTTCAAATGTGTTTCCCCCTCCTTCCACAGACTCGGAGCCTTTAATTAAGTGAGATGTGTGTGTGGGAGGCAAAAGATGGCCAGTATTTCAGTCAAAACACAGAAAGTGTGAGATTTTTTTGCAGGTTTAGCAGGAAAATCTTTGTGTGGGGACAGATAAAACACACTCACACAGGAAAGCTGACACAAAAACATGCTTTGTGGATATGAGGCCAAGAGGAAGAAATGACTAAACTTGACTGACGGAACTACATTCAGTAAATAAATCGCCTTACATGGGTTGTATTTACATGTTAGCAGCCTGAGGCGTGTGCCTCGATTTGCATGCAGCCTCTGATATTTCATGTGAATTATCCAGAGAGCCACAAAAGTGATCTCTTCAAAAACAACAGCAGATACCAGAGAGAGAGGAAAACGTTGCTTGAGACAACAACGACGACTTGTTTGAATTCCTACTTTGGATTATGTGAGATAAAATGACTTTTTTAGGCACCAGATTCCCTGAACAGTATGTGAACAGATTCAGGGTTTGCAGCCAGTTACGGGTCTTCAGGTTCAGCTCTGTTTCATGGCTTTTGAGCAAAGGTAGCCTCTCCTCCTGTTCCTCACACCATCAGCTTCTGTAATTCTTTAAGAAGATGCAGCAGAACACAACAGCGTGATAAAGAGTAAAATACTTCACAGACTGGAGGGAGTGCGTACTGAAACACAACACTGTTCCTGCTCTTTTCATGTGCGCTGCAGAGCCCCTTCAGGGTCCAGTGAAGAGCTCTCTGCATTCCTTTGCAGTAAGCTCTTGTTTTTCTGGACTCACAGGGGCATGGCTGGACGTCAGCGAAGCCTGAAAACACCTCGGATCGCTGAACTAATGCACTTTAGGCCCCATGCATGTGACCGCCCGAGCTTGCCAGGTGAAGTCCGGGACACTGACAACTGAGGTATTTTCTCTGATTGGAATTCAGACTTTCAGCAGAGGAGGGAAACATATGCAAGGACTTAAAGTAACAGCAGCAACCTTTAATTCCTAAGTAATTATTCAAGCATCAACACAAGTTTAAAACCACGCAAGCACTTCTGTAAGGCTGTACTTCTGTAAGGCACACAACGGTAGCATGCTAACAATGACCAATGCTAACACGTTGATGTTTAGCAGGTCTAATATGTGTCATGTTCTGCACCTTAGTTTAGCATGATAATAATGAGAAAAATGATTAGCTGATGATGACATCATAGCATTTGCATTTGATCAAATTCCTAATCTCAGACAATCATACTGCACTTCCAGTGTGATAAAAGTCAACATTTAAAAGTTGCTCTATGTTGTTGTACTCGTTTGCTTGTTCAAATGCATTCTTGGAAATTAATATTTATCTCTTCCCATTTCTCCCAGGAACAAAAATACAAGTATGACTGCTTCCAACCCTCAAGCTTTTAAGTGTTCCTACTGCTAGAATAACAAATAATACAGTTTAAGTGTTTAGTGACAGTTTAAATGCTCTTCTTCAATGCAAAACAAGGACAAAACATTAGCTCTTGGCAGTTCAACAAGTATAATATCTGCCTACACAAATCCAGCCACTCACTTAAGCCGTTCTGTACATAATAAGCATGAAGAGAGAGGAAACAGGAAGTAGGAAAAACAGACATGGAATTTTGGGGACAAAAGGGCATCAGCTCTGCTTCTCCTTCACACTGAGTGGGCGTCTTTGATCACATGCTGTCATTGGCCTGAGAAAAGACACTTATCTCTATTATGAATCAGTGCACGTTCCACCATGTCGTCACGTGGGACCGTTCCCTCAGGAACCCTCCTTCCCATCTGTCTCACGCCTATCATGTTTCATCGCCAGAACCTGATACAGTCAGTTGACACCCATTTCCTCGAGTCATACTGTCCAACTGAGATGTTTTGGTTGCAGGCTTGTTGACCTGTTGATTCCAAACTCCGATATGAGAGAGGATCCCACAGAAAACAATTCAGTGACGGGTTGGTAAACTTTGGACATTTTTGATCAGCCAAAGCCTCTTTGGTCTGATCTTTGGTCCTGGTCGGAAGATAAAAAGCCTGCAGTGACTGACAACAACAAAGAAACAAGTTCTTTGTGACTACTCATCAGTGTTTGCAGTAAGCCAATCATCACCAGTCACAGTCCAAACAAATGTGACTGGTTCAATGGTTCTGAGCTGTGAACGTCAAATTGGCCTACAAAGAAACCAGAACGAGTAGATGTGGATTTGCAGAGGGGCCCATAGAGGATGTCTGTGCACAGGGTCCAGAGTTGTGTGCTACGCCCCTGCATTTAGATGGGCTCAGTTGAAGTGTGGTGCTCATTCAGACAAATGCAGCAAGCAGCACATTCAAGATCAAACACACCCCTCAAACAGCAGTTTGCTCTCACAGAGGTCAGATAACGTATCACAGATTTATCTGAGGAATCTGCTTTGAGTCAGCAGCAGCTGAGGTCACTCACAAACTGAACGCTTTAACATTCAATATATACTGAGAGAGAAGGGTTGGACCACAATTACTGTGCAGGCAGATTAATTCAACTGTAACAGAACATAGATAAACTAACAGTGAAATGTTGTGAAATTCCATTTGTGTCATTTCCTACAAGGGCCATATTTGGTTTCAGGTTGCTGAAAACTTCCGGCGGCTGGGACTGAACATGTAGCTGGTCATAAAATTTTAAAACAGGCGAATTGAATGGAAGAATGACATCACTAATTATGTGTGGTGTTCACTTCCTGTGTCCTTGACCTTAAGTGTGTGTGTGTGTGTGTTTGGTGGGGGGGTGAACAGGACTGTATACTTGACCCATGCACAGTCTTAAGCAGGAGGCTTTTGTTTACAGCCAATTTGTGACCCGTGACAGCACATAAACTTTCCTGTGTCGGTGTCATGTAGGAGTCTGCTTTCTATCGAAGACACTCGAGCCATTTGTCTTAGACTTTATAAGAGTTTCGAAAACATTCTCAGGCAAAAGTTGTAAAATGTTATGATGGTATTTGCAACAGGCCATATGTTTCACTGCTATTTTGCGCCATCAAATAAAAAGGAAGATAAAAAAGGAACACAGACAGCAGGTAGCCTTTGTGGCTCAATATAAAGACTGAAAACAGGATGAAACAGAAACAAAACCACCAAGCAGCTCACCATCAGTAAAAATCGATCAAGTCATTTGTGGTTTCATGGAGTCTCCGCTGGTCGCCAAGAGGACTCGAGGAAGTCGCTGCACCTGACCAAGAAACAGTGTCGCACAAGTTCCTGTAAAAACACACTGGTTTCTGTTAGGATTAAACAAACAGTTCATGGCACCTTAATTAGCGAGATTTAGAGCAGCTTGAAGGCACATTTTTCAAATTCAAACTAGTTGTGTTGTTTTTTTGTGTGTCTTGTTTCTTCAGGGCGACTTTTCTCAAAACAAAAATGTCACGTGAAGATGAAAGCAGCAGCCATCTTTGTGTGGCTCGCAGGGTTTTTTCAGCTTAAAATCCACAGTACAAACAAATTTATTTTCATTTCGCATTTTGTCTTAAGTTGCATTAAAGACAAACGGGTTTCCATCATATGTTTTCTTACTCCCGTAAAGAAAGGACCCAGTGCACACAGTACGTTCACCTGCTCGTCAAAAGAAGGTTGAAGAACTCGCGTTTAAAAGAAATATGAAAAATGAAACTTGAAATAAATAAAACTGATGTTGTTTATATTATGTTAGTGGGAAAACTTGTTTCCACTAAATTTCTTTAGGATTTTTCACAGTGCAACCAAACTGCAAAACAAGTTTAAAATGATTAATGTAGTCTGAGGCTGAATTTAGAACAGTTTGTTCTGTCGCTTCCATTTCACTGCTGCAACTCGTGATTGGCGTCAGGAAAACAAGTCATTTGATAGTCATGTGGAAACTCATTCATTTTTTCCCTTCAAGAGTGCACATATTTTCACAAAAATGTTTGAGTGCCAAATACCTGCTACCTCATCCGGGTGAGTGATTTTATTTAATTTTCTTCACTTCCTTCCTTCGTGCTCTCTGGGAACATGAGGTCTGTGCACAGAACAGAACATCCTCAGAACTGAATTAGTGAAAACCAGTTCTCTGGCCAGCTGATTAAGTCATGTGTCTCCAAGGCTCTTTGCTCATAGCGACCTAATTAATATAAACTCACCTTAGCTCACTGTTCAAGTAAGCAAACACAGAATGGCAAACAACAACTCCTGCACAAACAGGCCTCAGATCAGATGACATGCTGTATGGCCCATGGCAAACATGGCCATGCATGTGTATACAGCGGACGGCACCTGGCAGCTAGCAGGGACTTTGTTTATTGTTCACCAAGTACAGTAAACTGGTCAGGTGCTTCTGGAAACACACAGGTGCTATTGTGCTCATGTGACGTCCGCTGCCAAACTTTTATTCTTGTCTGACAAACAATATAAACAGGCTGGAAATAAAAAATGACAACCGAGACCAAACAGCACGTCAGTGATTTAGCTGGTTAGCTGAGAGTCAGCCATCATAACTGCTTTGCCCTCGTGATAATCTAACCACTCATGGAGTCGTTTGACTCCACCTTCGCTCTATTGATCTCACCTGATAAGCTTCCACATCCTTGAGCGAAATATTTAATTTAGATTTAAACCAACAGTTTCCTGTTAGTACCACATGCTTCTGTCACTTCGCACTCATTATTTATCAGTGGCAACAGAAATACACTTAAGGCCAATTTATTTCATTCCATGGAAAACTTATCATAAAATCAAGAGGATTCTTGTAACTTTCTCCTGATGTGCAGCAAGTACAGTTTGTGATGAGTCTACTGGTCCGTCCAACTGACAGGAACACAACACCTGTTACAAGTATGGGGAAATTAACAGCATTAATCATGAATGAATCATTAACTCTATGGATAATCAGGCCTACAATTGAGCAATAAAAATATAACATTCCCAGTGTTTATTTTTTTGTGAAGAACTTTTATGACTCTGTTTTGAGTAGTAATCTGTTTACATGTTTACACTGTAGTTTTAGTCTCTTGTTTTAATACACACAGTCAGTCTGGTCAACCTGTTTTCTTTGCACTTTACTATACTTTATGTAGCATATGTTAGCTTATTTAGTATATGTTTAGTCTATTTATGATTAGTATAGTTTTATTATCCAAATCTCTCCTACTAACAGTTAGGCCTTGTTTGTTTACTTTTGACTAACCTACACTGCTGGGGCTCGGAGCAGGACTCAAATGTAGAGACTCGAGTTTCGAAAGTTCAGACATTATTAAAGACGTCTGAGACGAACCTCTTGGCAGAGTGAAGAAAACAATGAGGCTACGAAAATAACCTAACGTGTGTTCTTCCCTAAAGGAGAACACACGGCTATGAAACATTAACAATGAAAAGAGGAGAAAAGGAAACACCGACTGGCTATGAAATTTTACGAAACAAAAGACGCTCCCAGAGGAGGAATAAATCTACAATCTAAGGTACTAAATCTAAGAACAAAAAATCACTCCAACTGGAGGAAAATCTATACTAACAAAACAAATAAATCAACAACCAAAAATCACTCTAGAAAGAGGAAAAAAAACTCTGACTAATTCTAACTAGAAAGTTGGCACAAGACAAGGGAAGACACAGACTATTTAAACACATGAGGGTAATGGGAAACAGGTGGATACAGTCGGGTAATCAGGGAGACAATCAGACTGGAGACACCAGGAAGGGCAAGTGACCTGAAACGAGAGGAGGGTTACTCTTCAAAATAAAACAGGAAATGACGAGATATAAAACCTAAAACAAGACAATACCTCCTCGCGGTGTGACACTATCTGTCTGTCTATCTATCTGTCTTTTCAACTTGAGTGTTTTTTTATCAGTCCAAGTGGTAAAATGTCAATAGCTTTTCAATAACTCCTACCACACTGGTAATTGACTGAGCTCATTATATTCACATCTTTAGATTTTGGACACTTAGCCAAGCTGATATAAGCAGACATGTAGGGATTTAAGGAATTATACTGATGTTATGGTGGAAGTTTTTTTGGTTAAAATTCATTTTCTCAAGCCTACGTAAGCAGCCCTGATATTCATAGTGTTTCCATCAGCAGGATGGTGTATGTGGGATTGAGAAAAATGAACTGCAGCGTGTGTGTGTTTGTGGCACGTCACGAAATTTGTCGACAACGAGGAAAAGAACATCCTCTGAAGAGCTTCATACTGGATGCTGGCTGTTTGTGGACACACACGACCTTTTGCTCAACTGCTAAACCTCTTTGCTGGTTTAAAGGAACTTTGATTGAATTCTCGTACAGCAGGATTTAGATACTAAAACACCGGATTAAGCCGCTGGCCAACAGTGCAGAATATCACAAATATTTATGATAATTCTAAAATCCTTTTGATCAGCATTCATGGCAGATTTTGAGGGGATTATCTTTTCACATAGTGTTTACTGTAATGTTTTGAGTAACCTTTTCTTTGTCTCTGTGAAACGACAGACTAGCAACACAGAGATCAGCACTTTGCCAAACCGCTTTCTTTGTGGTAATATGAAGGCGACAGGCTGGAGCTGGCAGGTCTCTTTGTGTCTTTGCTTATCAGCTGAGAGCTTATTTTGTCTGTGCTGTAATCCCCCCATCGCCATCCATGGGGGAGGATGAAAGACTTCAGCCCTGACCCAAATTCATAGAAAAGCACAGAGAGACAAAACAATAGCAAAGCTTACAGAAAAGCCCCTAATTAATGTTTTCTTATTGGAGTGTAGATATGCTTTGTGGCGCGCAACAGGAGAACCTCGCACCGAAAACAGTAATTTCATCTGTAAAACATTTATCAGAGCCAGGGCTACACCTAACATTCTGGCAACAGGTCGTTTTCACCGTCTGCAGATTACACCCACACAGTGAGAGCTGAGCCAGTATCAGTCTGTTGAAAGGTCCTGGGTCTGGAGCAGGGACGAGTAGGGCTTCCCCTACTCTCTGCCGACTGCCACTAAACCCCATCAGAAGCTCCAGCAGACTGACTCCAGGTCTGACTGTGTTTGGCTGTATGAGTGTGAAGCCAGATGTTGCTGATGAAAAAAAAAGGGTTTTAAGAAAGTACCTAGAAGCTGTTTGACATTCAGAGCTGCTGTAAAATGTCCGACCTGCTCGATGTGTATTCCCAGCAACCATGAGAGGAGAACCGGTCAGGTAAGATACCAGTAAGAAAGAAATACTACTGGAATGACACTTCTTCAGCTTCTCGAATAACATTTGTTCTTTCACTTCAGGCCTTTAAGCTGCAATAAAGGCAAATTACACTGATTTTACACAACAAACTGAGTTCCCAGGCATTGGGGTGGTGCTGCCTGTAGGACAAATGTTGCAGCTGATTCTGAAGAAGACAAGTTGGAAAGAAGTGAGCTATTAAGCTAGTTAAAATGCCCAAACTGCCTGCGGTCGAGCTGCACTGTGGGTAACGTGGTCAGGTTTTGATGAACAAAAGAGTATTTTGGAGGTAAAAAGAGCATTTCTGCTGCGTCCATTTTTATCCTTCTTTTCCTTTGAAAGTGACGTTAGAAGTCAGAATTTTTGACTTGCGGACACTAAGCAGACTACAAGTGAAAGTCAGAGCAGCGAGCTTTCATACACAGAGTAAAGTCCCACAGTACCATAGCAGCAATCGCTGATGCAGACATGTGTCTCGCCTTGTGTCCCTCTGTCAACACTCTTTTTGTCATTTGTCATTTCACACTAGGAGGGTAGGATACAAAACCATAAGCTTCATAGCTTTTGCTTTGAAGAGCTGTACATCCCACCCCCTGACAGGACACACACAGCACACCACAGACTGGGACTAAGTGCACTTTATTTACCTACTTGTATTTTATATTTTTATATTTTTCTTAAGTGTGCAATTTTAATTTCTGCTGCTATTTGTAAATGTGCTTTTAAGCCGAGAATCTGCACAATTATGTTTGCGTAATGACAATAAAGACTCTTGATTCTTGATTCTGTAATCCAAACCTTCGTGTAAAAAATCCGAGCTGGTTTGCGTTGCTGTCAGATTTTCAAAACACATAAACACTACATTCTGTTCTGAGGAAATGCAGCTGGCTACAATCCCGTGAAAATCACACCAAAAACAACACCACACACACAAACACACACACAAAAACATTTGCCAATTATTAAACCTTTTGTTTACGAAGAATTCTTTCCTTGTGGTTAGAACGTGTGAACCTAAAAACACAAAACAGAAACTGGAAATGGAAAAAAGTCAACTTTTCAAGTCTGGCTCAGATCAAAGAAAACAAATCGTAGGTGTGATCACACTACGTGTAAAAAATGTAATTTTCCACACTGACAAGTGGTTTATTGGAACGACAGCACTGGAAATATCAGCATTTTCTATCGATACAGAAGAGAAGTCACATTTCACAAGTGACGCCTTACGTGAAAAGCTCTCCTCCATCTACATGTGACTGTGAATGGGTCAGTTTAACGAGATCAAGTTAATCTCTTTAAGACAGTTTGTCCCACTTGGATGTGAAGACTGAAGCAGTTGGACAAACATTTTAATGACATCAGACATCAACAAGGATGGAGAAAATGGTTTGTTAAATGAAAAACATGACCGAAGTGCTCCATGTTTGGGCAGCTGATCTGCTGTGGTTTTTGCCTTGCACACTGCACTCATATCTGAAAAGCATCCCACACACTGCAGACAGATGTACACTGCTGTAACATTAGCCTGCATTTGCTAAATTAACCATAAGGCAAACTTGCATGTGTAACAAGTCACTATATTACCACGTAGTGGGATGGATTCCATGCTCTACTATTTCCCCGTGGTGTGAAGAAACAATTGCTGTTGTTCATTTGCATACAAATCTGTCTAAAGCCTGGGAAAAAAGGGGGAAAACACCACCAACTGCCTGTCAGAGTGTTGAGCTGGAAAAAAGGCACAGGCAAGAAGGAGAAGTCTCAGCCAACCTTTCACCTCTTCAGTTGGGCAGTGAGGAGGAGACAGATAAGAACCTTTAAATATTTATGCAGTGGCCCATTTTCAAACAAATAGTGGCAGGAACTAAGACACAAAGGGAAGTTTTTCAGATTGCATGTGTTTCCTCATTTGAAGAGCCACGAATAATAGAGACATACAGGAGTTTCCCCTGATTGGACAATGTGAACCAATCAGAGCTTTGTGGCCGGCATTCAGAATGGAGACGCCATCGTCCTGGACCATAAGCACAGTGCATCCCATGAGGAAAACGGCAACAAGGAAAGTTTGTGCAGTGGAAGAAAAAGGAGGATCCAGCTGCAGACCCTCCAAACCCCGTCCTCCACAAACCACACCCACCTGTACACGACCCCACGGCGGCTGAGGAAGACCGTATAAGATTAAAAATACACTGAAAATGTAATTAAAGGTATCAGCTTTGGAAACTATAACCAAGTCTGTGTTTGAGCCACAGTAACGTGTGACTTTCTGTGTAAATAATGTGATCCAATCAATGAACTGATGCAAACAAGAGGTTGTTTAGGAAAACAAAATCATTTGAAAAGATTAACTTATTTTAGCAACTATTAAGGGTAAACTCTGAATTGTGTTACCTGCTGAAAACAGATTTGTTTGTTTGCAAGATATTTTATTGAGTAGCTTGTTAGTAAAAGGTCTGTCCTTATGAGCTGCTGTTTGACCTTCTTGGCTCAGACTACAAAGTCTTGTGTTATTATTTCAATATCTTCATAAGTGTAGGTGCAACTTATAACACTTATGAATATCAACATCAAAATCTGGAAGTTAAATTTCCTTCAGTGTCATTCAAGGTCCTTTTCACATTTGTGCTGCAGGGCCAACTGGATATCCTTGGGAAAAGAGCAGCTTCAGGTAAAGGTGAGATGTGAGATATAAAATATGTTGCAGGGAGAATCCGAAGGCTTATCCAAAACACTTCACAGCAGTTTAGAATATTCATAGGCAGATTTTCCGAAAAGTTAGTTAAAATCAGAAATTTGCTGTTTCAGTCAAGACGTGAAGCTTGCGCACCTGATGTCCTACTGTAATGCAATGAAGTCATCATGAACACAACTTTACCTCCTTTCACCAGTTACTGACCAGACGTGAACGCAGTCAGTCAGCCTCTGATCACTCCTGCTGTCCAAATAGTACACATTATTAAGTGTACGACTCACCGTGTTTGGCCCTCTTGCAGCACTTTTGTTCGACCACCTAAAAATTTGTGGTTTTGCTTGAACAGTAACTTTGATCCATGGTGAGATGCACCCGTGTGATTCATCTGCTAAAGGTCTGTGTTCATTTTCTTGCTGACCGAGTGCTGATCCCAGCTTCAGATGAGGGAGAACAGGGTGTATAATTATCCTACCGGGCATGAGGTCATCTCTTGAACTTCTGCTTGTGTTGCCCTCCAGCTAAAATGAGGATTTCAACACACTTAACCATTCAGTGAGCACCGTGGCACAAAACATGTGACTCAAAGATGCATGACTCCACGCTGTCAATGGCAAAATGATAATCGGTCATATGAATTACGTACAGCCGCATGCCAAGCTTCTCGAAATGACCACATAAACTGATGACTATCAGCAGCACTGGTGTTGTTGTTGGTTTTTTCACACAATGCCCCCCATTCAGCTGGGTTCAATGGCTGACCTCTGAGCTCCACAGGCTGTTATGCGAAATGCTGCAGACTGTAGGCGTCAACAAACCAGCATCAATGCTCGGCAAACATGTGGTCTCCAAACAAAAGGTGAAGCCGACTGGGGTTGGGGGGGTCAACAAGCGGTAACTGACACTGGCCATTTGACTCTCCACCTCTCGCCTGGTGGCTTATCCAGACACAACATCACACCTTGGAGCATTCGGGTCAAACAAGTCCAGACCTGCCACAGTTTGACCCCAAAGAGAGGCAAGCCAATGTAAAGAGGCGTCACGGCGCTTCTGCAAACACGGAGCAGAGACTAGACAGTAAATGCATCTTCTGTCATATAGGTTTCAGTGACTAAAAAGGAAATGGGTGACCTACTTCTCACATGTTTGTCACCCAGTTTCAGGGACGCGCACTTCCCTATCCACCACGTTACCAACAACATAAAAGGACATAATTCGGCGAATATCTTGGAATTACCAACCGCACTGTGGTTGTCTGCCAGTTTTAGATTCAGATTGGAAAATTCAATGAGTTAGTTGGTCCATGTGCAGAAAAACTGCTTATTGGGAGAAATTAAGGCATGAATTAATTCATTAAATCTGAACTTGTCTCCTGGCTCTGCTGCTCTGCTTGTTACTGTGGTCACATGCAGCTGGTCAGGATTTTATCTAAAAACCAGATTTTTAAACCAGTATTGTAGTGTTAAGTTTGGGTCTTTTATGCACCCGAGAGTGCAGTAAGAGAACAGAAGTAGTTGGAGAGATAACGTTTCCTTACACTCCACTACTCTGCTGTCACCACCGCAAACTATTTTAGGGTTAAACATGACCAAGAAAACTGCTTCATCAGATCTGACAATTGTTGTGCCAAAAGTGATCATCCACCAAAAAGTGATTGCCGCTTTGCATCATAGATTATAACCAGTCCAGTCCTGCTTCCATCCCTGTCCTCGCTTGTCTATTTTTAGCATCACATCTGGGAAACCGGGTTACTACAGAAACCTAACAGTAAGCTGGATACTTAAGTGCATTTTAACACACTGAGTTGCAAAACTATATGACAAAGTGAATGAAAAAAAAGAAAGAATAAACCTGAATCCAGTGTCCACATTCTGTCTGAACCGTTCAGTTTCATTTGTCTTCTGACAAACCTGAATTTTTTCCAAACAAGCCAGGATTTCAAGTTCAGATTTATTTCTATTTTCATTTTCTTCAAGCTACATAGTATTTCCATGTTCAGTACAGAATTAAAACATGTTTATCTCTCACATTAACTTTTCTATAGCCAAATTCTTTCTCTTCTTGTCTGAATGAATAGATGGATCAGCTGTACTGTTTTCCTTTTCTGTGAATAAGAAACTCGAGGTCGTCTCCCTGTCCTTTCTGTTCTTTCACTTTCATTCTTATCTGCAAACTGTACTAAAGATTAACACAAGTGAAGAAAAGAAAAAACTGCGGCATGATGAGTCTTGTCTTGCCTGTGCTGGTTCAGGATTGCCATGTACACACAGCATCTATTCTTACACCAGATGTCCTGCTACGTTCTTCCCATTTAGTACAAGCTGCGACGCTTGCTGGGAACATCGCTCCCCTTTAAAACAGGACTGCCATTGTTACTAAAATGTTCTTTCCTCACACACACACACACACACACACACACAAAAACATGGAAAACCTCCAATGACCTAATGCAGGGTCAATGACCGGCTTCAGAGCACACTCTGTGTTGAGACACAGCCGACAACAACTTCTGCTTGAGCACAGAGACGTCACGTAGCTCTCGTCTCAGAGCAGCCAGAGTGATTGGACAGGAACTAGAACACATTCATACGTGCTCATGCACACACAAGCTCTCTGGGTGAGGAGAACTAAAAACGTGCCAGAGATTCTGAAAATTATTTTAAAACCTGATACAGGAATTGGAAAAGAGTTACCCCCTGCTGTTTCAGTGAAAACATTGTATTCTGTTGCAAAGCAGGAAATGACAGCTTCTCTGAAGTATGCACTCAAGTACGTGACGGATGCTCAGTCTGACTTTTGCATTAATCTCTGGACGCTAGCATCTCAAAATGTTTGCTGCAGCAGTGGTTCCCAACCTCCACTTGGGCTCTCATCAACCACACATGCCACGTTCCCAGTGGCTTAAACTGGGATGTTTAGTCACTCCTACGGATGCACGATATTGACCCGATCGTGGGAAAGTGATATTATGGGCCATCGGCCGATAATGACATCACAGTCGATAAACAGAGTTTCACAAGCACCTACACGCTCCCACACTGCAGGTGTTGAGAGAAAGTTCACAGGTCTGGACTGAATACTGTTTTCCTGTAATTTCATCACCCTGGACCATGACAGATCCAGATGACACCTCCGTGTGCACATCAGCTCAGATTTAAGTGAAGTTGGCCATCTGAAAATGATCCAAGTACTCCCTGCCTCCATTTTTTCTTCCAGCGACTATTTTTTTCTGAACTCACAGTCACACTTTAAACACACAGATTGAACAGCAGCTTTTATGATGTCAGGAACTGCAAGCGACAGTGCAGAAATGGTAATGAACAACCTCTGGGTCCCAACTGCCAACACAGCTAAGCTGTCTATTAATACTGCACTGGTCATCAGTCAAAGAACAATGTGTCCAAGAATGGAATGACTCAGCTCAAAAGGGAACATGACTCATCACCCGGTGGATCAAACGTGATCTGCGTTCAGAGCGCACCAAGGAGAGCCGTGGTGTTCACCGAGACCCAAAACCCATCGTCTCTGACTTCTTTAAAACTTCTGAACTATTCAAAATGTATGCTAAGCTAGTGGCAGCCATTTGCATTGACGGTGCTGAAGCAGAAAAGCCGTGACAACAAGCATCTTCCCTAACATGCTTTACGTACAGTACGAGGAGTAATGGGAGTGGAATACAGAAACTTTGGCAAAATGTTTGTTTGCGCTCAGGAAGACTCATCATAACTTACCAAAAACAGCCACACAAGCAAATCAAATGATTTATGAAGTGTTTTCCTTCCCAATAGCTTCTTAGCTAAACCATTTCTTTAAGTGACATTTAATGTGAAGCAACCAGCCAGTTGGTTTTCGAGCAATATGGAAGATCGATCTTCTTTTAGGACATCACCGGCCTCAATCGACTCAGATGTACAAGCATCATATTATTTCAGAGCAGGTAAATAGGATTACAACTTTTCATCCGAAGAGGAAAGCAGCCCAGTATGGAGAAAATGTGCACATCAGAGCATCAGTTCAGCCTCCGAACGCAGCATCAGTCAGTAGGCTGCTGAGTGTGAGCACATACTGAGCTTATCAGTTCAAAACGGCACCAGAATGTGTCTGCTTTACATCCAGAATAGATTAAACAGAAGAATGCGTGACATCCATTTTGCAGGGACGAGTGGAAGGTTTGTGCTTGCAAGAATAACAGAGCGTTGGTTGAGTTTTTCTTTTTAAACCAGACAGCCTACATATGCAAACGTGCACTTTTTTGCATAAAGCTTTATGAATGTGGCTCCTGTCGCCTGACAGGTGCTTCCAGGGAAAAAAGCTTCTTGCAAACAGGAAGTGGTGGCTTTACATTTTCGACTGCAGAAGCAAAATAGTGGACCGAAAATAAAAATGGAGGAGTTTGGTGGATGTGGTCCCTCCATCTGGGAAGCGTAGTGCAGAAGCACCCCAGCGATAAGTGGGGCAACATTACACTAAAAACACCTTTTACATGCTTGTTCAGAGAAATGCCCTAAGACATGTGGACCTGCTTTGTTCAAAGTTTTGTGTGCTCGTAGAGGAACGAGTTGAGCAGACGCCCTCAGGCTTCTCTACACAAGCACATAAACAGGTTCTGTATATTCAAATAGCAGAGCAAAGACTGCAGGCCAAGATTTAATTAAAGACTCTTCCTGAAGCTCAAAGGACTGCAAGCCTCTAATTCTTAGCCAGTGAAGCAGCTCTACAAACTTCACTATTTTTTGTTTGCTGGTAAAGAAATGCAAACACAAACTCAACATTTTTCTTTTACTTTTATCTGAGCATCTCAGAGTCACAATTCTGAGTATTTGCAGCATCTAACGAGCAACTCTGTAGCTGAGTAGTCCTGTTAAAGATAAACTTGTGTGTCAGCTGACTTCCCAGAAACTGTTGCTTTTTTTAAAATCAATGGGCGGTCTGTTGCTACGAGGAAGTGGAGAGGCTCCCAGCCAGTAATCAGGCGGCGAAAAAGGCCGTTCCTCCCAGCTCAGGTTACAGACTGCAGCAGGCAGCTTTATGTGGTGAGCTTCTATATGAAGAACAAACTTTGAGCAATGAGACATGATGAAATAAAAGTTTGTCTATTTCTGCAATTAAACTGAAACATTAAAGTTGTTTTTAGAGTTACTTAAATTTGTATGGAGCCACCAAATTCGTAATGCACACAAAACTCTGAAGTGGTTATCTGCTAACAATCGCCCAGTGCTGAATCATACTGGATTCTTCTGGGTTGTACAGAGCTCCAAGCTGAATACAATCAATACCACACGGCGCTGAATGTTAAGTATGTGTGCAGACAATAGTTTGAAGCCACTCCTTAAACTATCCCTCAGCAGGAATGTATTCACCTGCTGAGAGGTTTCCTGTGCAGGACTGACACAGCTGAGGCTGCTCACACAGATGCTTTGGACTGCAGCTGCAAACAGTGAAAAACATGCAATAAAGAGGAAAGCGACAACAGTCCAGTGAGTTCTGCAGGTTTCTTGAATGCATAGTGGTTCTCACAGCTTGCTCATCAAGTTGTTTTTCTGTGAAAGGCAACTGACCAGCTAACCACAGTGGGACAAAACCACAGTGAGAATGTCTACAATCTACCACATTAGCAGCCCTGTTGAAATAGTAAAGCACCACCTGTAACAGTTTCATTTTCAGTTTGAATGAGCATTATTTTAAATCACTCTATGGGCTCCATTAGCTAAGGTGGCACACCTGAACACCAACTAACACACTGCTCTGCACTTTAGTTACTTCAGTACAGTCACTGATCTGTGCTCGTCATGAACCACCTGCTGACCATTTGCACTGTTTACCTCACCTACCTGCACTACTTCACTGTTGTACTACCGCCAGAACCATATTTATTTTACTTATCTTATTTTATTTGACCTTATTCTATTTTATTTTATTCTACTATTATATGTTACTCGTTCTTACGTTCAATGTATGCACCAATCACCAAGACAAATTCCTAGTAATGTGAAACCTCTTCACTTACATGGCAATAAGGACGATTCTGATTCTGACACCTGTAGTTTCTGCATATTTAAAGGATCACATTCTGCTGTTATTTTGACACTCTTCCACACGGAAGGACACATTATGAAGTAAAAAGATGAAGGCTTTAATACTCTAGACAGAGGAGAAATTAAAGCGCGCACACAAATACACACACACTTAAATAATGCATCGCTTCAGTTAGTTAACAACATGAAGGTTGTTGAAAGACTAAGTGCGCTTTGCATATTCAGCCCCAAGACACTTCAGTGCTGCCTGTTTTCTGCATCGCCCAATCCACTTGCGTATGGTGCAAACTGCTCTAGAAAATTGCCTCAGCCTCAATTCCCCTTTGTGTGGCAGCCTGTTCTTCACAATGAAGCTCACAGGGGTAACCAGGGTGGTGGCTAACATCATTAGCTGTGGGAGAGGACATGGGGAGGTCTGCTGTGGATCATCACCATGGAGAGACTCTACTCCATTTCCTCCTAAGACCTGATGAGTGTTGTGTTTGTCCTGTAACCCAAGACAACAGGCGGATCTGAACAAACAAGGGCGCAGCCACACATCATCATCATCATCATCATCACCAAAGGATTCCCCATTTACAGGCTTAACAGGGTTAAAGATTAAGGTTTTAGATGACAAAAAGGATAAAAATATTCTTGTATCAAGCGAGAAACCTTCCTGAGTCCAACATGTCATACTGATGTGGGCAGAAGAGAAACTGACTGCAGTTCAGTGTCTTCCCCACCCAGTTTATCATATTTGTTGATAAACATCATGCATTAAACAAGTATGCTCAAGACTACAGTTTCTAAGCAGCTAAAAGACCTCCCAACTCAGGAAGTAGACAGTGTTATGCAACTTTGAGGATGTTGTGAACTGTTTTTTACCCCAGTTTCACAACCTAGCTGGTGCATTCAGATGTTGTGCACCAATCCCTTGCAGCACTGCAACTCGTGAAACTGCGGATGCAGCTGAGCGCTCACAGTATGATGGAGGCGCTGCTACATTAAATTTCTAGGAAACAGCAGCCATTGCTGTCTTGGGTTGTGGTGTGAATAAACATCAAAGGTTGACAAGTGCAGAGGTGTCAAACTTAAGTTCAGAGCAAAGAGATTCATATCAGCACAACAGAACCAGGACGAGTGTAACCTCCATCTTCTGCTTACAGCGAAAAAATCCCTTTGACATACAGACCATATCAAAAGGTCAAAACGTGAATTGTGTGTCTTCTTTTTATTATTTCAAAGCTTACAACTGGGTCTGGTCTATTAATCAGTCTGCGTTCTTCTCACAGAGGACCAACATCATGTTCCAGCTATGGCCAGCTTTGGTGCAGCAGTCAATCAACACTAACTGCACAGTCAGAGTCCTTGGTCAATTCTTCCAACAGACTCACACTTTCCAGGCTGCCGTACAGCTAAATGTCCCGCATGAGGTTGCTCTCGTCTCCAAGTGCAGATCCAACATTTTCTTATCACGGAAGTAGAGCCACACTCATGCAAATCCTCCCCCCTCCTCCTCTCATATGGATGGGATGTCCACACAAAAGATCCGGCGGTGTTATGAATGGGCTCTATGGAAATGGCAAAATGCAGTTTTCCCTCCCTGCTTTGACCTCAGGCTTGCGTACAAATACCATAACCACCAGGGAATTGCAATATAATTATTAAACAGAGCCATTACCAAGCTACCAAAAAAAAAGAAAAAAGAAATCAGGTCAACTGACAACCCAAAACTACTTTAATTTGCATAGATATACATTTTACATTTATTAGAAAAATAAATTTCTTTGTAAATTAAATAAAACTTGTTTGACAGATGACTGTTGTGAAGTGAAATCTGTCCATGTTCGTCAACAGTCAAAAAAAAAAAAAAGATTTCTCTTATTTTGTGGTCAGAGGTGGACGAGAGCCCAGGAAAAGAGCACAGAAACCACTGATGTTATCCTCAATTCAGCTGTGAAGCCTTTCAAGTCCGATGTCAAGTCAAAGTCTGACAGCTTGCTGAAAACAACGCTCTGGGTGTCCGAGAAATTCACCTGATCAACAGGGCCAGCGTCGCCCCGATCCCAGCAACTCCAGCAAAGGCCATGAGTGCGTTCCTCACAGTGGACTCTGGGTCTGCTACCCGAAAGAACTCGACAAAGCCATCCTGGGGGGGGGCAAAGAATTAAAACAAAACTTTAGATGGAAATGTGAGGGTGAAGCACAGGGGCAAATGTCCACTGGACACGTAGGCTTGATTGCACAATGGGCGCAGTTATGCAAGCAGTACATTTTTATCTGCTTCCTGTCATTCAGCCATTAAACATTACTCACCCAGGCGTTGTTTTTGATCAGCCAGTCTCGCTGGGCAGAGAGCAGGTATGTGGAAATTTCCTGTCCCACCAGCTCCACACAGTTCTGGTTGCCCTTGTCCTTCAGGTACTGGGACACCACCGCCCCGAAGGCTACCAGGCTGGCGATGCGACCCCAGTTGGTGTGTCCATCTGCAAACAGGCTTGTGGCCACCTCGCTGACAAAACTCACATCGCCCCCTTGGTCACTCGCTGACAGCCTGTTGATCATACCTTCAAAAACAACGAAGAGTCAAAAATCTATCTAGTTCCCTCAGTTAATGCCACGTTTCTGCGAGGGGATAAACTCAATTAAAAACGTAACCGCACGACTGGTGACTTAAACGTACTTCTACAATCGTCTCAGTGTATATTTTGAGTAAAATGGCTCCCGTTGGTTAAAACAGCAGTTCTAAACAAGGCCTTTAGTGAAGAAGTTAAACACAGCCTGTAGCTGAGGGAGGGAAAAGTCAGGGCAGCTGTCTTTGTGTGAAGTCCACACGTTACACTGTCGCTACTTACCATTGTACGCGTATCTGTGTTTTGCCAAGACGCTATCCACAACTCTTGTCATTGTTGATAATCTCTTGCCTTGATTCCACTGAGGTTTCACAAGTCCAGTAAATTGTGCCAGAAAGCGGGTAATGAGTTGCCTTGTGTCGGTCTCCAACGCTTCATCCCCCGCCGAACAACTGTGGACATCCATTTCACTGTCCGACTGCAACTCCGGCGTACACGGCAAAGAGCCTTCGTCGACGTCGTCGCTGTCCTCTCGAAGGCTTTTTGTCGGATACTTTTGTGCTGCCTTCACTCCCAGGATCGTAGGCCGTTTCGGGGTGTCGGAGGACCCCACATTCGCGTTGTGAGAGTCCATAGCAGAGTCCGTTGCAATTTGAGGGGACGACTCTCCTGAGACGTAGTGCAGCCGTCCTTCCACGACTCCATTTTGAGGAAGCATAACGCTGATGGCTCCGGTAGTAAGGTTGAACGCAGCCCGTTGCGGAATGATATTCATTTGGATGATTATGTATGTAAAAACTACGCTTACTTGTTTGGGTTAGAAAAAAAAGTAAGATAGTTAAAGGTTGTTGCTAGCCTGTCTGAAACAAAAAGCTAGCCTTCCCCTTTCTTCACACTAACTCCATAACAGGGTGGCAATGAAAGAGCAAGCCCTTCCTAGTCGCTCCGCTGTTATGAATCTGTGATAGGCGTACCCCTGCTTACGTACGTTTCCGTCTAGAAACTACGCAAGCACTACGCAAGCAACTTCCTCAAAGATTCTTCCTAGGTATTTGTCAATTGATTTGTCTATGCTAGTTTTGAAAAATAATAATAAAAAAGAAACAGGAACGGGAAGATTCGTGAAGAGTAGCGATGGTTCTGAAGCGGAAAATAAAATAACGGGGATAGACGTGTTTATTTATTTATATATTTAAAAATATTTTGGTATTTTTCCATGACATCAAGTGAATTAATTCAACGAAGACCGAGGAGGCATTATGGAAACACAGCCGACATTAATCATAATCATAATAATCATAATACCAACAAGAATAGTTTTAAAGTAGTATGTAGAGGATGACAATTACACAGGCCGTATTAACAGAAATAATGTAGCTGTTCCCAATTTTTAATCTCAAGGCTGTGACTAATAGATATTTGTTTTTACACCACACTGTGTTGTTTTGGTGGTTTAAGTTAAGTTAAATAGGTTTACGTTTCGAGAATTAACTATGGCTGATGCTGGTTAAGAAAATAATCAACCCTGGCTGTAGACTGCAGATACACACACAAGCACACATAACCTTTCATATCACATGAGGATAAGTTTTGCGCTTGTTTAAAAGCTCTTGTATTGTGTTGGGCATTTTAATTGCTAGAAATAGCTAGAACTTCCTGGCTCAAAGTGCCTCATGTATTGATTGCTAAAAACGACGGTGCTACCCCCTAGTGGTCAGTGGGAGGTTGTACGCCCTGTCAGCACCTCCTCCACTTGCCCACTAATTTCAACCCGGTGCTCTTCAATCTGGGACCTTTTTGATGTGTGTAGGCGGTCTCAGCGTGTTGTCGCAAGTAAACTGAGCAGAGACATCGATAAAAACAAGGAAATCTTATTAATGTAAAAGTTTATTTCAAATACTGACAAAAATCCTTTCACCTACTCCCATACAACTGAAACATTCCAAGTACTCCTGTACTTTCTTAAAATCATTCCCGTGTTCTCCAGTCATCCTCTTTATCATGTAAACCCTTATTTATTTATTTTTTTTTTTCCTGGAAGTAAGGGTGCCTCTGATTTCCCTGCAGTTAACTTGGGCCAGGATGAAATTTACTAATTATGCAATAAGAGAACACAAGAAAAAAAAAAGAAACAAACAAAAGAAGAGAGAAACATTTACTTGCAAAACAACAAAGAAACGGATAAGGTAAAAGCAGCACAAAAAGTACTTCAGAGCACACAGCCTGTCATTTCTTTATACATTCTGGCACGTGTTTATCATAGCTGAACGAGAGACACCCTGTGTGTTGGGTTTGAAACACCCCCTACCATTTCCTCTCGCTGAACTGCTCTGTGCAAAGCCAAACATCAAGTTGCATTCAAGAACTTCTGTCCACTGTTATTTCATAGAACACTGGGGCTTAATCACCCATTTCTTTTAGCCATCTTTACTTCTCAAAGCAGGAAACTGTGGGCCTTTAAATATAATATGACAAAATGATCAGTACATGTCAATTACAGTGACAACAAGTGTTCCAGACTTCTCTTTTCGAGCTCTGGACGACCAAAAGCTGGATCAAATTCAACATTGCACCATTTAAGTTAAGTTGTAGAATTTACATTGAGGTTTACCACAGCCTCAACTGAATGGACTTTGCCACAGGAGCTATAGGACTCTTAAACAGATACTTGGAGAGAAGAGAGTCATATTGGTAGAATCAAGAGAGCAGGCGTTCTTTACAGGGTATCGTCTCTTGGATTTGTCTTTGACTGAATCAGCAGCATTTACACATATTTTCATATGATACAGATTCACATAGCCTCTGCAGTTCGCCAAGATAGAGCAGACGTAGTGTTAAACAGAAAGGAGAGAGGAACCATTGAATCACAAAATAGCTCAAGCTATGACAGAGTGAAATACAGGTGAGAAACATCAGAAAAATCCCTCCCTGTTGAAGTCTATTTACATTGGCTGGAACAGAGAAAAGCAGTGCATTCATACAACTCCATAACAAGCAAATAGGAACAGGTCAGATCTCTTTCACCCACTGCAAATTTGACACATTTTAGAGTCTCAGTAATGCAAAACAAGTGAGGTTGAAAATGTTATGGTGCATGCACCCTATCACCTAGCCTACATGGTGGAGTGTGCGTCTGTGAAGGTTCCCTGAAGCAGTATTATACAAGGAGGCTGATTCTTAGTGAGCGCCGGCATCCAGTTCAGATTCTTCAAAGTGTGGACGGCACCTCAAAATCTGCAGATTTGTTGATCGCACTTTTCACCTCTCTTTCAGAGGTCAAACCACATTAACAGGTGGGACCAGGAGCAGAGACTCACACTTTGCCCCCCTCATCATGTGTTATAAAATCCCTCTCTGCTTTGCCAAGTGTTAGAGTGAAAGTGTCCCGCAGGCACGCAGTGTCCCACTTTGGGCCTGCGATGTTGATCTCGGGAGCCGGGCTGACACCTGTGGTTATCAGGTTGCTTGCCGTTTACCCTCTGACACCCCTGAGATCAAAGATCAGTCTGTGTAGTATGTCAGTTTGGGAATAAACCCACTGTTCTATGGGCGCTGATAGCAGAACTACGTCTACACTCCAGCTAAGGTTTTAGGGAAGTAAAGTAGTGGTGATCCTTTTACTATAGTTAGTGTTTCACAACATGAAGTGCCAAAGACGGCAAGCTGTCAAGGGAACCACTATGTCTGACTGTATATCTATGTTCTGAAAGTGTTGAGAAAACGATCTCAAAAAATGTGAAATCTCTCTTAGCTGAGTAAGAGTGATTCTTCTGCTGCACAAGTCCCATTGCAGGACACAACTATAAAAACTACCCCTGTGGTTACTGGTTGTCCTTTCAGTGGGACCTTTGTGATCGGATATAGCAGTCCTGTCAAAGTACACGTGTTGGCGCGCGACACTGAAACTTTCAGCCACGTCTGGATCTGTGTTTCCAGGTTGACAGCTGTAAGTAAGATGTCTGGATGGGGGTCAAATCACTCTTGTGCTCAGATCTCCAAATACAATGAGAGCCAAACCAGCCTAGGCTGCAGTCTGCCTCATCACATCACGACATGATAGTAACAGTCACGTTGGAAAGACAAGTGTGCCCGTGGTCTTCGAGCCTGTTAGCTGCAGTGTGAAATTTGGCCCAGTTGGTAAAGCACAAGATTTGCAAGCCAGAAATCCCAGGGTGTAATCCCAAGTGAGTCGATTTAGCACTACCATTCCACTCAGGCATGTTAGCCGCTCTGGTCCTCAAAGCGCCAAGCTTATCACGAATTACGTGCTTGTTTGAGTATTATTTACAGAAGCATATACTCTGTGCAGGGTTCTTCAATCCCCCTGCAAATCTTTTAGGCTCATAGTAAACACACGTCTTGATGCAACTCAACTAAGACTCAACTCAGAGACTGGGAGCGTTCCCAGCCATTAAAAATAATACAAAGATACACTCAGCTGGCTCTCGTCCTGAGCCTCTAACTGGAGCATGTGTATATGGATTGTCAGGACAGCAAACAGGAAAGAAGGGAAGGAAATGTGACTGTGGACGTTTCAGGGCTTTGTGTGTTTGTTTTGATAAGTTCCTATCACTAAGCAAGTGCCCCACTCCCATTTAAAAACACGGTAAATTTCTTTCTTTTTTTTTTTTGTTACAATCATGCAGCATAGAGAGAACAGGAGCAAAGGGAGTCAAGAATTAAAGTAACATGAGCACAGAGGGGGCAAAAAGTGGAAGTGGCCTTTCAAATCCCTGTTCGGCTGAGCTGCAGAAGATGACCTTGAGTTTCCGTCTGACAATAAGTGACCACAGGATGAGATGAAAGGAAGCCTCCATTCGCTTCCCTGCATTTCCTAATATGGTGTCAGTGAATGCTAAACAACTCGTAAGCTAAGCAGCAGCCCCTTGCAGATTTGGTACGCAAGCGATTAATCACATACATCTACCAAACCCTCCGGCTGAGGCCCGCCGCCAGCATAGACTGGGAACATAACAATCAAAGAATGCGCTGTGATCATGGTTCCTAACTCCCTTACACACATTATTTTGGTGTCATTTAGGATGCAAAAAAAAAAAAACAAAGCATAATATACAGACTACAAAGTGCATTAACTCATCCCATCCAACCCCTGCCCGATGACACACACCTACTGTGATGCATCTTGGAACACTGAAAACCAAGAAGACATGAGGGAGGCGGTAGAGCAGAGTGCGCAGAGGGGCAGAGCTGTGCGTGGTGAGAAGGCAGAGAAGGCTGCGACCTCAAGGCCTGCCTGAACCTCCATCCCTCCCACCCCGCCCCACCCACATACAAGCAAATGGAGTTTTAACTTATACAACTCTGCCCGACATGTTAAAGCCAGTGGTGCCTGGGGATGACAAGGGAAGAGAGGAGTGGGGGTGGACATATTGGGGACATGGGTGAGGAGGAAGAGGAGGAAGAGGAGAAGGAGGCGTTTGCCGGGAGCCCCAGGAGGGGATGAGGGTGCTTCTAGGATGGTGGAGGCTAGCCGGCTAGCTTGCTTGTCACCAAGGAGGACTTCCTCTGGGGCAGATCCTGCGGCGTGGGAATGTGGTCACCAGTCACCAGGTTCTTGTCAGGCCCTGCCACAGGAAGCTGCTTGTTCTTCATCTTGGCCTTGGCCATATTGTAGTCGCCCGAGTCAAAGTACTTTTGCTGTGCGAGGAAAGAGAAGAGAGGTGCTCACATCTGCTTACTGATTTAATTAAACAAAGAAAACAAGTGGTGGTTTTTATTTAAGACAACATGAAGTGAAAGCGTTATTAGTCCCTGTGATTGCTCCTCCTGTCCATACTGGCCCTGTGGAGCACCTGTCCTTAAGCAATCCAGGACAAAACCCACAGTCCCTGTTCTGTGCAAAATTTATTCCAAAACTCAGAGCAACAACACAGCAAATGAGGCTTCAGCAGGCTCATTTAAACCCATCGCATGCTTCTCATGCCAGGCTTGTTGGCTTGTGGCCTTTGGTACCAAAACCACCTTCCCGTGCCTCTTTCCAAAACATCCAAACATCTTTAAAAAAAGTGCTTTTCTTGCTTTCTTCTTCTACAGTGGCTTTCATGTGCTTATTGTAGAAGTGTCAGACAGCAATGGAAAATTCTACATAGACAAATGCACAACTACAACAAGAGATGGTGCATGGATTGTCACAGTGACCATGCTGTGCTCCTTAGTCAAATCATTTGTACCAAATTTCAAGTCTTTTTGGTATAAAATTCCCTGGAATGTATTTCAGCACAAAACTAGGAATGTGGATTTTGTCCCACCATATCTTCAATTGGCACCTCATTAGGAAGGAATCTTTGCACAGCAACAGGAGGAATTATCACAGTGACAGACAGGCTTACATGAATATCAATTCGGAAGAATACGTCCAATTTTTTCTCGGCACCAAAAGATACAACGTTCAGTTATTTAATTTTTTAGTTGAGTACTGCATTGTGCATATTCAATCAACGAAATAAACAAAAGGAAAACTCCACACTCAGATTCTCATCTGTCTTTGATGATGTTCTTTCTGTGAGTTATGATGATGTGCTGCAATTTACTTTTTGGCTTTCTTCTCAGTCGCCCTCAGCTACTCCTACTCCTAGTCAGTGATTTCCCAGAATGACTTTCCACAATCTCCAGTGGTGGAAGTTCTCTGTAACATGTACGTGACGTGTAGGCGGAGAGAGCAATGTGAAGGAGGAGAGAGAACGCCCTTGTGTGCTGTTCAAATTACAAATAAAACAATAATTCATCCAATGGGCTGCTGCGTTGCTCTCTAGTCTACTGAGGTTTAGTCTGTGGAGAAATTATTTTTCTCCCAGCTTCAATAGATTAAGCCCAGTAGGATTGTTGAATGGACTACTAAATGGCAGCTATAGTTAGAAGCCCTCACTGATTGGTTGTGAGGGACACATAACTGTATCAGTCATGTCTTTGATGACAGGAACCATGGGTGATCTGCTTGTTCGCCCGCTGATCAGTATTCAGTATCAGCCAATTTACATAATAAATAATCTTATTGGAAAAATATGCAAGACGGGTTCTCTGTGCTGCCACAAGAGATTCCAGGACTAAAACAGCATCCCATCATCCCATGACAGAATCCTTAGCAAACCAGGCCACAGAAAATGTGTTTGGGACAAATAGCCTGCTACTTACCAAATGACAAACTGAACTCGAACGCTGACCGCAACAGAGCGTGTCTTCTCATGCTGTTACTATGGTTACTATCACTGGCTTGGCTACTCAGCGCAAGGCCTACAAACGATATCAAGAATCTGAAATGTTCCAGCGAGACTGCAGGTAAAGTGGCCCAGGTTGAACCAAGATGGCACAACAACATTCATACTGAAATTGGCAGGAGGAGAATTGGTTAGTTGGTGAGCAGCAGAGTCCTGTGGTGTGTTTGGTTAAGGGAGCAAAGAACTAACAGAGCTAATGTGTTACAAACACACAGCATGACCGAGAGATTCTGCTCAGAGGAACATGCAGCATTTAACAGTGAACTGCAGGTTAATATGACAACTCATGTTATCATGAAACCATGGTCACCTACCCCTTTCTGTAATCTCTTCATTAGGAAGTCTGAGCCGCCGGGCTTCTGGGCCAGGCCAGGGTACTTGGCCTTCAGTTTGGCCTCCTCTGCTTTCACTGGGTTTGCATTCTTCTCCTGGGAGTCCTGTGCAGACAAGAACAAACAGACATAAACACCCCTCCTTTGCAGAAAACAGGGCCTCTTTTTCTGAAGGTCTACTGATACATCTTCAGGAAGGTTTAAGCTCAACTGGAACAGCTGCTTATGTGACAGGCACTTAATTATGGTCATCCTACAATTCCAAAAATGCTGCTGCTACTACAAAAACACCTAAACCTTCCAGATAAACAGGGCCTTTCACTCTTCAGAAATACTAGAACTGCACTTGAAAACCTTTGCTCTGAACAGGCCTACAAATTATGACAATGACTGGTGGGAACTGAAGATACTTTATGA